>NC_060130.1:859867440-860170470 GCF_021461395.2 Schistocerca americana | reverse complement strand
ATTTGCTCGAAACCCATTCAGTAGACAGAATAGTTTCTGTGTTCGTCTACCAAATGTTGAGACAGCAGTTCAGTGATTTTTACAGTAGAAGTATTTGCGTAGTTATCATTTTAGAGACATTTGCACTTTTGTTAACGCAACTAGTAACAACTTATTAAAACCATAAGAGATTCCGGGGCCCAGGTTTCACTTGTGCTCTGCGTAATGAGAAGAAGTATATGCTCCAAATTAAAACATATACTAATCATACCAGTTATCACATCAGTTTAATTATCATTCCTGTATTAATATTCTTCAATAGTTAAGTGTTAAAGGTACCTCATGCCCAGTTTACATGTGCTAACAGCCTTTGATTCACATGAATGTAGTTTTACTTTACATCCACAGTAACATTGGCTCGATTCCCGCTAGTGTAACTGCTACTCCATTTCAAAAATGGTTCAGATGGCTCTGAGCACTACGGGACTCAACTGCTGAGGTCATTAGTCCCCTAGAACTTAGAACTAGTTAAACCTAACTAACCTAAGGACATCACACACATCCATGCCCGAGGCAGGATTCGAACCTGCGACCGTAGCGGTCTCGCGGTTCCAGACTGCAGCGCCTAGAACCGCACGACCATTTCAAAACATAATCTCTCAGGTAACGGAGCATTGTCAGATTCCTTCCTATTAGTCAATGCTCAGAGTCAAGATTCAAATTCCTTTTGAAGCAGTAACGTTATTGGGTACTTGCTTTCGTAGCGATAGCCGATAGAATATGAAGATCATGGTAAACACCCTATGTGAAAGCCGCACCGTAGTGTTACACTGGCCGCTGCGTCAAAAATGATCGTCAGGTAATCAGGTAATACTTTTAATTGTTTTCACAATTATATATACTCTAAAATTTTGAGAAAGTACACTCCTGGAAATTGAAATAAGAACACCGTGAATTCATTGTCCCAGGAAGGGGAAACTTTATTGACACATTCCTGGGGTCAGATACATCACATGATCACACTGACAGAACCACAGGCACATAGACACAGGCAACAGAGCATGCACAATGTCGGCACTAGTACAGTGTATATCCACCTTTCGCAGCAATGCAGGCTGCTATTCTCCCATGGAGACGATCGTAGAGATGCTGGATGTAGTCCTGTGGAACGGCTTGCCATGCCATTTCCACCTGGCGCCTCAGTTGGACCAGCGTTTGTGCTGGACGTGCAGACCGCGTGAGACGACGCTTCATCCAGTCCCAACCATGCTCAATGGGGGACAGATCCGGAGATCTTGCTGGCCAGGGTAGTTGACTTACACCTTCTAGAGCACGTTGGGTGGCACGGGATACATGCGGACGTGCATTGTCCTGTTGGAACAGCAAGTTCCCTTGCCGGTCTAGGAATGGTAGAACGATGGGTTCGATGACGGTTTGGATGTACCGTGCACTATTCAGTGTCCCCTCGACGATCACCAGTGGTGTACGGCCAGTGTAGGAGATCGCTCCCCACACCATGATGCCGGGTGTTGGCCCTGTGTGCCTCGGTCGTATGCAGTCCTGATTGTGGCGCTCACCTGCACGGCGCCAAACACGCATACGACCATCATTGGCACCAAGGCAGAAGCGACTCTCATCGCTGAAGACGACACGTCTCCATTCGTCCCTCCATTCACGCCTGTCGCGACACCACTGGAGGCGGGCTGCACGATGTTGGGGCGTGAGCAGAAGACGGCCTAACGGTGTGCGGGACCGTAGCCCAGCTTCATGGAGACGGTTGCGAATGGTCCTCGCCGATACCCCAGGAGCAACAGTGTCCCTAATTTGCTGGGAAGTGGCGGTGCGGTCCCCTACGGCACTGCGTAGGATCCTACGGTCTTGGCGTGCATCCGTGCGTCACTGCGGTCCGGTCCCAGGTCGACGGGCACGTGCACCTTCCGCCGACCACTGGCGACAACATCGATGTACTGTGGAGACCTCACGCCCCACGTGTTGAGCAATTCGGCGGTACGTCCACCCGGCCTCCCGCATGCCCACTATACGCCCTCGCTCAAAGTCCGTCAACTGCACATACGGTTCACGTCCACGCTGTCGCGGCATGCTACCAGTGTTAAAGACTGCGATGGAGCTCCGTATGCCACGGCAAACTGGCTGACACTGACGGCGGCGGTGCACAAATGCTGCGCAGCTAGCGCCATTCGACGGCCAACACCGCGGTTCCTGGTGTGTCCGCTGTGCCGTGCGTGTGATCATTGCTTGTACAGCCCTCTCGCAGTGTCCGGGGCAAGTATGGTGGGTCTGACACACCGGTGTCAATGTGTTCTTTTTTCCATTTCCAGGAGTGTAGAAAATGACGCATTACTATAGGAGTTGTTTTAGAACTCTTTGACTCCTATTGTGAACTAAGATTCATAATGGTTCAAATGGCTCTGAGCACTATGGGACGTAACTTCTGAGGTCATCAGTCCCGTCGAACTTAGAACTACTTAATCCTAACTAACCTAAGGACATCACACACATCCATGCCCGAGGGAGGATTCGAACCCGCGAACGTAGCGGTCGCGCGGTTCCAGACTGAAGCGCCTAGAACTGCTCGGCCACACCGGCCGGCAGAAATACACATACAGCACAGTATTCCCGGAAACATCGAAATAACAGACACAAAGACGGTAGTAGGAAAGGTGACACGAAACAGGTATTACCTTTATGTACAGCCGTATACAACTGAACACATTGGAACTCAAGAAAAATGGTTTTTGACAGTAATAATACAATATTCATCGAAGATAATCACAGATCCTTATTAGCTACATGTTTTGAGCTAGTTAGTGTGATAATAACTGGCTCGTAAAATACAGTTTAATGTGACACACGAAAATTGCGGAAATAACGAGAACGCTGGTGCTAACTTTCTGTCAATAGGAAAATTTATGCTCTGAAAATGTATATGTAACCACATAACTGTAACAAATAAGGCTAAGTCTTCCCACAATGACGGCAATGGCTATCCAGCATAATCAGCGCTTGCAGCAGCCGTTATTATCTACTTGAAGTAAGCACCTTTCAGTATTCGCATTAGTGAACACATTAATTAAAGATGAAACTGACTGCCGTCGTCGCTGAGAGACTGTTGTGCCTGCCACTTAAGTGAACATCGCATTCGACCGTCACTTTGCATAATACGATGTGCAGTTACAACCAATTTGATACCGAGGCACTAACAAATATACCGAGTAGTGAAATAACTGGTGAATATCTTCAGTAATTATCCATGGACACTTCACACCGGGTGCATAAAACGTAACATGAGAGGTGGCTACAATACACACTTGCTGCTGTTAGCGAAAGAACACCGGGCGACTGTCACTCGCCCTCTTCCTTATACCGGAAACTTAGCAGACTCTACCATGTGGGTAAACCACTCAACCATCTATGGCGCCAAAATCTGGTGGACGTAAACATTCGTACCGAATTACTCAAAATTTCGATAACTTTGCTTCTAGCGTTTCAACCCCTGACCGATTTAATATATAAATGCATTATTCTTACTGCCACGCTGTCCTATTTTATTATGAAGCCCACTATTGAATAGCACCGTATATTAACAGCTGGAATGCTTGTTTTGGCTCGTCCGACAATTAATTAACGTTTGGAGAAAAGACAGTTTTATGACCCCGTCTGTTCCTTCCAATCATGCTATATGTACCAACTTTCTGGAGAAAAACTCGAGGCGTGTTCAATCCAGACGAATGATAGCTGTCTGGAAGTGATATGAATGAACTTTTGTGATACAGAACGTAAATTGTATTAAAAATTCAAGTAAGTGGACGGGAGTTGCGGACCACTGCGGCTGCGGCGGGGACGGAGCCTCTCGGTCGTTTCTAGGTCCCCGGTTAACATACAATACAAGTAACCAGGTGTCGAAATCGTGCACTGAGTGAGTACTAGTAATGTGTAAGTACGCCGGTGACGAAACAGATAAACAGAATGTACCCTTCTTCAAACATAGTTACAAAATAGTTCAAATGGCTCTGAGCACTATGGGACTTAACATCTGAGGTTATCACTCCTCTAGAACTCAGAACTACTTAAACATAACTAACCTAAGGACATCACCCACATCCATGCCCGTGGGAAGATTCGAACCTGCGACCGTAGCGAAACATAGTTACACAAAAGTCGATTTTAGTTACACAGTGCTGTTATGTCCTCACGTTCGTATTGAGGCAGCAAACAGCATTAGTGCAGTATTGTGCTTGACATGAAAAGAAGCGTTATACATGGAAAGAACTACGAGACTTTTCTTTGCGCTACAGCTGACGGCAGTGAACGACGAGCTCAATGAATGAACCGCAACAATCTTGCGACAGATATCAGGATTATCAAGCATTTACTACCGTCCATGTTGGGCAGAGCAATATCGGCACTTTGATGGTACGTAAGCCTAGTTCAGGCAGACCACGAACAGCGTGTACATCTACCTTTAGGGAAGAGTTGCTGTTATGCTTTGAAAACAACAGGACCGAAGCCGGCACGCGAGCAGTTTTCACAGAGTTCGGTATTCCCCATACGAGAGTATGGCACGTGCAGCGTGAACAGTTGTTTCATCAACTTCGTCCTATCAAGATGATTCTCCGCCCTGACTTGGGTTTATACGCTTGTTTCTGCTACAGGATAACGAAGACCCTTAATTTTCTGAAAATTTTCCCTTTATGGATGGTGCTCAATTTACTCAGGGAGGCATGTACACTAACCATAACTTGCGTGAACGGGCGGGTGAAAACCACGTATAACAGTAATGCAACATAATAACGGACAATTCGCAGTAAAATGGTGAGCCGATACCGTGGGTAGCGTTCTCGCTTCCCACGCCCGTCAGGGATTTTCTCTGCCTCGTGATGACTGGGTGTTGTGTGATGTCCTTAGGTTAGTTAGGTTTAAGTGGTTCTAAGTTCTAGGGACTTGTGACCATAGATGTTAAGTCCCATAGTGCTCAGAGCCATTTTTTGGTACCGTGGGTGACTACTCACTTGTGTCCCACATGTTGCCTCCTCGATTCACACGACGAATGTTCATACTGTTCTTGCAAGAGCACCTCACGATTTTACTGAAGGACAGACACCTACACCGAGCGAGGTGGCGCAGTGGTCAACACACTGGACTCGCATTCGGGAGGACGACGGTCCAAACCCGCGTCTGGCTATCCCGATTTTGGTTTTTCGTGATTTCCCTAAATCACTTCTGGTAAACGCCGGGGTGGTTCTTGTAAAAGGGCTCGGCCGACTTCAATCGCCATCCTTCCCTAACCAGATGGGGTCGATGACCTCGCTGTCTGGTTCACTCCCCAGAATCAACCAACAGACACTTACGTATCACTGAGAGGATCTAATTCCACCATGATGAGGCCCCAGAGATCTTTGCAGATTCAGTACGTAGAGCATTAACCCATACTTTCAGCATTTGGTTATCGGCCGGGGCGGACACGTACGTTAGCGAGCACTATCCCCACACCTCACCTCATTAGACTTCTTTTTCTGGAGCTACATGAAGCTGAAGGCTATTCTGCATCTGGGGACCCAGAGGAAAAATTAGTTATAAGAATTCTTGCTGTGGTCACACATATACTGAGAACGTCACGTTTTCCATCGAGTAAGAGACATTCTACTACGGCCGGCCGTTGTGGCCGAGCGATTCTAGACGCTTCAGTCTGGAACCGCACGACCGCTACGGTCCCAGGTTCGAACCCTGCGTCGAGCATGGATGTGTGTGATGTCCTTAGGTTAGTTAGGTTCGAGTAGTTCTAAGTTGTAGGGGACTGATGACCTGAGATGTTAAGTCCCATAGTGCTCAGAGCCATTTGAATTTTTGAACCATTCTACTACGCAAACAAGGGCTCGGCGCTTAAGTTAATGGTATTCATTTTGAAAATTTACTGTAACATTGATCAAGGGACTGTAACACATTGAACGTTGTTTGATTGCTGATCAGGCCAGATACACCGTACTTACCAAAGATGCATTTTCTCCATCAGGTTGCGTAACGAAATATATTCGTTGTCGTCTTCACCCTCACGTCAGTCAGTATGAACACTAAATATTTGAACAAATCACATAATTCAACGTTGGCAGCGTTTTGTTTCCCATAAAGGGCAACTGAAGTAGTCATATCCACTAGAGATCTTCTAAAGTATTTGCGGATACTGTATATACAGGGTGAGTCACCTAACGTTACCGCTGGATATATTTCGTAAACCACGTCAAATACTGACGAACCGATTCCACAGACCGAACGTGAGGAGAGGGGCTAGTGTAATTGTTTAATACAAACCAAAAAAAATGCACGGAAGTATGTTTTTTAACACAAACCTACGTTTTTTAAAAATGGAACCACGTTAGTTTTGTTAGCACATCTGAACATATAAACAAATACGTAATCAGTGCCGTTTGTTGCATTGTAATACGTTAATTACACCCGGAGATATTGTAACCTAAAGTTGACGTTTGAAACATTGTCCTCACTTCATTGCAGGGGCCCAAACAGCTGCAACATACACCGCGTTTCTACAGAATGATCTGCCAACGTTGCTCGAAAATGTCCCACTGGAAACGCGTCGACGTATGTGGTATCAGCATGATGGTGCACCTGCACATTCCGCAATTAACACTAGGCTGACCCTTGACAGTATGTTCGACGGGCGTTTCATAGGACGTAGAGGACGCATAAATTGGCCAGTCCGTTCTCCTGATCTTACACCTCTGGACTTCGTTCTGTGGGGTACGTTAAAGGAGAATGTGTACCGTGATGTGCCTACAGTATCAGAGGATATGGAACAACGTATTGTGGCAGCCTGCGGCGACATTACACCAGATGTACTGCGGCGTGTACGACATTCATTACGCCAGAGATTGCAATTGTGTGCAGCAAATGATGGCCACCACATTAAACATCTATTGGCCTGACATGTCGGGACACACTCTATTCCACTCCGTAATTGAAAACGGAAACCACGTGTGTACGTGTACCTCACCCCTCATGGTAATGTACGTGTGCGTCAGTGAAAAAGACCAATAAAAAGGTGTTAGCATGTGGACGTAATGTGCTGTTCCATTCTCCTCTGAACCTAAGGACCATCACCGTTCCCTTTGGATCCCTACGTAATTCGGTGCTCTCCGATACTCACGATCGAACAGCGGAGGAGTGGTACTCAAGCGTCAACTTTAGGTTACAATATCTCCGGATGTAATTCACATTTTACAATGAAACAAACGGCACTGATTACGTATTTGCTTATATGTTCAGATGTGCTAACAAAACTAACGTTGTTCCATTTAAAAAAACGTAGGTTTGTGTCAAAAAACATACTTCCGTGCAATTTTTTATGGTTTGTAGTGACCTGTTACACTAGCCCCTCTCCTCACGTTCGGTCTGTGGAATCGATTCGTCAGTATTTGATGTGGTTTACGAAATATATCCAGCGGTAATGTTAGGTGACTCACCCTGTATACTTTCGAGTGTAAGAGGACGTGAGAGTACAGTGTACAATTGTAAAACAATGCATGTGAGGTTTAATAATGCGACTTTCATATTGAAACGTGATCACTTCTTACACATAAAGTTAAAAATTCATGGTACTATGTTCTCCCTTGTTATTTTATTATTTATTGTGAGTAAACTCTTTAAAAGAGGGGTTTAAAACAATAATATTTGTTGGTATATAGAAAAGACTGAAAATTAGGCAGGAAAATCAAAATGAGACTTCTTGAACTACATTATTGTAATTCATATTAGTATGCGAGACTTTTTCACGGAAACTAGAATCTCTGACGAACTTGTAAACCAATTATCGTGTGGGAATTGCGAGTAAGTATACGGATCTTCTTTAACTTGGTGTTTTTCTGACACCCATCTTTTGAGTAACTAATATATCGCAAATTATTTTACTATCCATTTAAATAACATAATATTTATTTTAATAGCAGGATACAATAATGTGCTACCTGAATAGGCAGGAAATACATTAATCGCTTTACGTGCAAGAATATCTAGAGCCGACCTTGTTCAGAAGCTAGTTTGTTATCCAACAACTCATAACTCGTTTCCACTGACCTCCAAAAAGAAAATAAAAATATAAAAATTACACATATCAAAAAAAGTTTTGCGTCACCTCGGTTACGAGAGTTCCGGAACCTGTACAGAAAAATGGAATAGAGATCAATATAAACATCATTTCCGCCCTTTTCATTGCTCATGAAAACCACACATCGCATGTTGTACTACCATACAGCGAGGCCTTTAGAGATGGTGGTCCAGATTGTTGTACACACCAGTACCTCTAATACCCAGTAGCACATCCTCTTGCATTTATGCATGCCTGTATTCGTCGTGGCATACTATCCACAAGTTCATCAAGGCACTGTTGCTCCAGATTGTCCCACTCCTCAACGGTGATTGGACGTAGATCCCTCAGAGTGGTTGGTGGGTCACGTCGTCCATAAACAGCCCTTTTCAATCTATCCCAGGCATGTTCGATAGGGTTCATCTCTGGAGAACATGCTGGCCACTCTAATCGAGCAATGTCGTTATCCTGAAGGAAGTCAGTCACAAGAGTTACGGCGCCTTCTATAACCACCAACGGCGTACGTCGGGCCCGCATAATGCCACCGCAAAACAGCAGGGAACCTCCACCTTGCTGCACTCGCTGGACAGTGTGTCTAAGGCCTTCAGGCTTACCGGGTTGCCTCCAAACCCGTCTCCAACGATTGTCTGTTTGAAGGCATATGCGACAGTCATGGGTGATGAGAACTTGACGCCAATCCTGAGCGGTCCATTAGGCATGTTGTTGAGCCCATCTGTACCGCGCTGCGTGGTGTCGTGGTTGCAAAGATGGACCTCGCCATGGACGTCGGGAGTGAAGCTGCGCATCATGCGGCCTACTGCGCACAGTTTGAGTCATAACACAACGTCCTGTTGCTGCACGAGAAGCCTATTGCTGTTCGTGTTCCTCCGAGCAAAAATCCGTAGGTAACGGTCATCCACTACAGTAGTAGCCCTTGGGCGGCCTGAGCGAGGCATGTCATTGACAGTTCTTGTCTCTCTGTATGTCCTCCATGTCCGAACGACATCGCTTTGGCTCACTCCGAGACGCCTGGACACTTCCCTTGTTGAGAGCCCTTCCTGGCACAAAGTCACAATGCGGACGCAACCAAACCGTGGTATCGACCAGAATGAGATTTTCACTCTGCAGCGGAGTGTGCGCTGATATGAAACTTCCTGGCAGATTAAAACTGTGTGCCGGACCGAAACTCGAACTCGGGACCTTTGGCTTTCGCGGGCAAGTGCTCTACCAACTGAGCTACCCAAGCACGACTCACGCCCCGTCCTCACAGCTTCATTTCTGCCAGTATCTCGTCTCCCACCTTCCAAACTTTACAGAAGCTCTCCTGCGAACCTCCAGAACTAGCACTCGTGAAAGAAAGGATATTGCGGAGACATGGTTTAGCCACTGCCTGGGGGATGTTTCACTTGCACTTGTCCGCGAAAGGTAAAGGTCCCGAGTTCGAGTCTCGGTCCGGCACACAGTTATTATATGCCAGGAAGTTTCGTGGTATTGACCGTCCAGGTATGGTTGAACTACAGGCAACGCGAGCCGTGTACCTCTTTCCTGGTGGAATGACTAGAACTGATCGGCTGTCGGAACCCCTAAGTCTAACAGGCGCTACTCATGCATGGTTGTTTACTTCTTTGGACGGGTTTAGTGACATCTCTGAACAGGCAAAGGGACTGTGTCTCTGATACAATATCCGCGGTTAACGTCTATCTTCAGGAGTTCTGGGAACCGGGGTGATACAAAACTTTTTTGACTTGTATATTTGTATCGAATTACCGTTTTTGTTAGCAGTTCAAATAAGAGAAAAATTTTCAACGAGTTCATAAATATATTAAGAGACTCGTAAAATCCTGCATTACAAAGATGGCTGTTCAATGCTGATCCAAGCACTTCACAACCAAATAACGTTTACAGAACCCAAGATATACATTCATTATGCTGTAAATTATCTAAGAAACACTCAAAATTACATTACAATATTCCGTAGCTATGTCGCATCCATTAGTTTTCGCATTGAAATGTGAGAGCTATCATGTATTTACAGTAGCTTCTGTAGATGTGATCAGTGTTTTACAATTTTGTCGAAACATCTGTGTATGCAAAAAAAAAAAAAAAAAAACTATATTGAAAACATATTGTGTCTCCATTATACAGGCACGTACTTAAATTTCTTGTTTTTAAAGATCTCGCCATATTATGAATACACCGCTTGAGATCGAAAATGAAAGGCACATTGAAACATGAAAGAATAACATAGTTTTTGGGCTAAGGCTTCTTTTCCTGTAAAGTGTTCAGCGCCGTACGAAAATAAAGGTGCAGTCGTTTTGAGCAGTCTGGCTTTCC
The DNA here is from genome assembly GCF_021461395.2 of Schistocerca americana. Classification (NCBI taxonomy): domain Eukaryota; kingdom Metazoa; phylum Arthropoda; class Insecta; order Orthoptera; family Acrididae; genus Schistocerca; species Schistocerca americana. Next base: position 860,160,041 of record NC_060130.1, on the reverse strand, counting down.
CGGGAGCCAGAATGTTTCACCTACGCCGCTACTAACTCACCAAAGAGCACATTTCACGCTCGAACGTCGCATTCAAATCCGATTTACACGCGTCCCTTGGCACACTTGTGCTCGTTAAATGTTTTATGAAAGGCTTTTACGTAGTATTTAATGCCAGATTGCGGAGCAAACATTCAGGTGGTGAACTGGCTGTAAACAACATGATTGCAGGACTTGCATGGATTACATGTTTGCCTTCAGCTTGTTTATGGACGAGCATGGGGCGAAGAGACAGAAGCAATGAGCACGCAGCAGCTTCAATATTATTTCACCCGATAACAGAGCACGCATTCAGAAACAAACAGTGATTAATCGTTATAAAACAATGCCCCGATCTGTTATGTAGCTCCTATTTATACTTGGCTCGTATCACAAACGGCGTAATAGTTATGGACATGCCTTATAACAGGGGCATTTCCCAGTATCTGTCCTCACTGCTGATGACAACTACAATAAACGTGGAAATAGCTTCATGATCAAAGTTATCAGGTTTTTAGGACGGTGATATTTATTCGACATCACCAATTTTGTCAACCACTATCTTCCAGTCTGGTGCTTGAAACAGGCTTCGTAATCTTGATGTAAAGAGGGATGTAGGATAAATTACGATGTTGTAGAAAGGAACACATCGTCTTAGGAATATTTCATCGGAGCTCCAGTTTACTTCCTGTTCCACAAAAGTTGATGCTTATTGTTTCTCGATAGATAATGGAGTGTGTATCACCTGAAACCGAGCCATCTCCCCCTGAGGCAATACTGCTGTTGTAATCGTTTTCCAGCTGTGCTCACTAAGTAAAGGCCGCTCAAAGCCGAACACTGATATCATTACGTCAGTAATTTATCCGGATATATGCACATTATTTGAAAATCATGGACATTGAAGTCCTACAGGATACAGGATCCGGGGTGCTGCTTCATTCTCCCCATAAGGCGCCACTGCGCGGAGAAGGAAAAAAGAAAAAAGATATGTGCGTATGGCATATTTGCCCAGGAGTCTCATTTTATGGAGCTCGACCGCCTGGTGCAAGTCTTTCTGTCTGACGTTATTTCGACGATATGTGCGTCCACGATGACACACGCATACACACAGTCCCCAGCGGAGAAAATCCCTGACCCGGCCTGAAAACGAACCTGGGGCCTGGTGAAGAAGAGCCAGCTACGCTACCTCGAAGAAGACAAACTGACTGCAAACAAAGAGGGCGGATACTTTTCTTGCCATAAGTATCGCATTTGTAAACTGCGGCTGTTACATATCCTTCCAGAAAGTCGGGGTAGCCACGCTGTCTCAGGCGTCTTGTCACAGTTCGGGCAGCTCCCCCCATCGGAGGTTCGAGTCCTCCCTCGGACATGGGTCTGTGTGTTGTCTTTGGCGTAAGTTAGTTTACGTTAGATTAAGTAATGGGTAAGCTAAGGGACCGATGACCTCAGCAGTTTGGTCCCATAAGACCTTACCACAAATTTTCGAAAAGTCCTCGGTTGTTGTTACCAAACGGCATCTCCCACTAACGTTGCTTGGTAGTAGAAGTAAATGAAGCCGGGAAGAAAACCACGGTGGACTCATTATATTATCAGTCAGGAATATGTTACATATCACTAATGGTCGTACGGACATAGAAGTGGAGCTTCAGGCTAACACAGTCACGATATATTCAAAGTGTAAGTACTTATTTGAGGCCGTTGAAACTGCAATAAGAATTCTTTTACGCCACATCAGAATATGAGCGAGGCATTTGAAGTTTCTCTGAGGTGGTTTTCCTGGTTTACAGACCATTGTTCGTACTTTATTCTGTATAGTTACTGGTAGGTTGCTCATTTCTCCTGCGCCGTTGCTTACAGTCGACGAAACGCTACAGTAATCACCACCTTAAAAAGATATTAATAGCTGAAATTTTCTACGTCACCTATGAAAAATTGTCCCCGTGTTTTCTCATTGAAGTGAGGACCACTGAAGAAAGTGTATGAAAGAGAATAGCATTGCGTTCAAATGTTGCACAACTTTGACGATTACTCTCTTATCACTCATTCACTAGCATACGAACAGTACATTCTGTCAAGACAACGCCCAAACGTACAGTCTGAAAGTCGAATTACACCTATTAATAGCTGAGAAGCAACAATTTTTTTCTTCCCTAACAGCTGGTCAGGATCCCATTGGTCGACATGAAGAACCAGTGTTCAACCGGCAACCGATATAACAGTCTACGAAATCTTCTCGGATTGTCAGTAGAGTGGAGCCGTCTTCTTGTCACAACGTTTCAATGGATTCCATGTCAATCATTTTCAATTTTCTGAAAATGATGAATACGGAATCCACTGAAACTTTGTGACAAGAAGACGGCGCCATTCTGTTGATAGCCCGTAAAGGTTTCACAGTTGAAACACTCCGAGAAAGCCTGTAATCACAAATTTAACAGTCTCAACCCGCAGTCATTAAAAATGTAAACAGTACTTAAAGCTAAGCAATCGTATCGTCATTGTTTCTATTGAGATTAAAATTAGCTCCTTGCTTCAGTTTTGTGAAGGCTTGACTCTTGAATACTTGTTAATACTGGTATTTGCTTCCGAAGACGCTCATTGATTTCGCTATATTGGTATCTTCCTAGCGTCAGACATCAGCGGTTACAGCGTCATATCCTCGTGGTGCGACCTTATTGATGAAATTTAGGTTTGTATAGTAATCTCATAGAATTTTGATGTGCGGAAGATGTACAACGTTATATATCATCGGAGTTAACTACTCAGTCACAACATGAGATATCGATCTCGCCACATTAAAAATAGGAGCCTATGGAGCTTGTGTCATGATTATTCAGCCTACTTGGATTATTGCGTTTTGTACTATATAAATAGGTTAAACAGAATGTTTTGTAAGTGTAGTCCACGTGAACGAAAGGTAACTGACGCGAGGATAATTTTGGACAGACGTATGTACACTGCTGTCCAAAATTAAATTTTTTTGTAACGTTGCGTTTATTTTGCCGCAAAACAGTGTAAACAGGTGATGGCAAATTAGAAACAGTGTACAGAATACAGAATGTAAACAGCGGCATCACGCATAATAGTAGACGAAAACGTTCTTGGTTTTTTCCATCTTAATAGATTTGCACAGACATTTCGACAACTGCTTAATGTGCTCACTATGCGATGTGTCCAACTCGGGTAGCAATACAGACCTGACAACGACGGAGCGTGATGTGAATAACGTCATCAATGTCATGTTGAGGCAATAACGCACATTCTTCCTACGGAGCTGCTCGCAAGTCTTGGAGAGTGATTGGTGGATGCTGACGTGATGCAACCCGTCTCACTGTGCATCCCGAACATGCCCTATGGGATTCAAATCGGGAGAACGAGCAGGCCTCACCATGCGTGCAGAATTCTCCGTTTCCAAGAAAACATCAACCACTCGTGTTCTATGAGGTCGTGCATTATCGTCCATCGATACTTAGTCTGTGCCCATAACACCTCGCAACAACCGTACATGAGGTCCCAAGACTTCGTCACGACACCTGTCAGCAGTTAAACCTTTGAGATTCACGCTTACAATTTCATGAAGAGATGTTCAAGTGATCAATATGATCCTGCCCACACCATTAGCGATCCTCCTCGATATCATCTCTTTCCACAAAGTCGGGGTCTCGATATCGTGTTCCACATTCCACTCAGATACGAATCCGTCGAGAACCACTCTCTAGACCAAACCGCGACTTATCTATGATAAGAACATTGGCCCCCTGTTCTACTGTCCAGGTGATATGTTGACGACACCACTCTAGATGTTCTCTTTTGTGAAAACGCGTCAGAGGCACACATACAGTAGGTCTGCACAATAAAGGCCACTCTGTCGATTGTTGTTGTTGCTCTTGCTGCATCAGGATTGCGCTCAACATCGCACTCTGCCGAAGCCTTGTCTACATCGTTTGCCTAGATACAACACGTCCAGAGGATGCTGCGAGGACAGATGCCAGTTGCTGCGCAGTGCTAAGGCGGTACCGTCGCTCCCTTACAGCCACATAACGGTCCTCTCCAACGTCACACGCAGTCGACGTTTCCCTGGTCTTCGTGATACAGTTTCGGCCTCTTTAAATTGTTGTCACATCCGAAAAACAACACAACGATTCACACTAAGCCATCGGGCCACAAGAGTTTGTGACTGTCCTGTTTCCATTATTCCTATGGCCCTCCACTGCAAAGAGTCTGGTTGGCGTCCTCTCTCTGCCACACTACATTGTCTGTGACAGTGTACACAGCAGTTGTGGATGTGGGACTACCCAACAATCACTACTCCGTTTGATAAGTGCCCTGACATCATCGCTGGCGTGGTTTTCCGTTGACCGAAATGCTATCTTCCGTGCACAACGCGATCGTACGGACATCTGTTGACAGTCTGTATAACTGTATCGTGAATTACACACTGGACGGCGAAATAGCGGTTTGTTGCTTAAATTTTGGACACCAGTGTAGTTAAATATTTTGAAACTGCATCAGAAATGAGTCACATTAATCTGAGAAGTAGCTAGAAGTACCATCAGCAGAATAACGAAAACCCAACTGAGATAATGCTACAGCGAATGACTTAAAATCAAAATCCTAAGTAATCAGTTTTGTACTGTAGTTTTCGAAGTCCATCATGAAATTGGGAATAAAAGTGCTGCATTAAGTTTGACACAAATAGCAGGAAAACTTCGGTAAGTTAAGTATTTAAATCCTAACCGCCTCTCCTAGTTTCTGTTCGCCGTTCCTACCTAAGGCACTCGAACCGAATGCCTCGATGTCTAACTAAACGAGCTGTGGGTAATTATTTTTAAAATTCTTGATAGAGTTAACAGGCTGGTTGTTTATTTGATAATCTAAAATGTTCCCAGAATAACTCCAATAGCAATGTAAGATGCTTATCTTAGAGTATCTTTTAACAAATTATAATTCGACTCAACAGACGTTTACTCAGCGCTAGTTATCTAAAGGAACAAAGTGTGTAATGCACTTGCTCTGCGCTGCCACACAAGACAATGTTGACTGGAGCTTTGGTGGTAGTGAGAAACTTTACGTTGCTGTACAGTAGGTGCATGGAAACTGGTGGCTGGACGTCTGTTCACCATTTTTTGGTCAACCTGTATCAGATAAAGTATAATTATCACTTTAAAATATCTAATACAATAATGGGTGACTGTATGCCAAAGAAGACAAACGAATGTCAGCGTCCTCAACGAGACAAGTTCTGGTAAACAGTCTGGACTCCCAGTTATGCTGCGAAGCTGTAGTCGAATATAAAAAGGTAATGAGGCTCCTGAAAGGTAATATCTAAATACCAGCGACGATGATAACCATCATGAGTGGACAAGGAGGGCCCTGGGTCACCATTTGCCATTAACAGCTGCAACTGATTTCTGAGCCTATGTGTATAAATGGACAGTCATGCTATGCTGCCGTTACCGACTGCCCACCAGAGACTTCTACTATAAGCTGCCAATAGGTCTTGGCTTGACCCAGGAAGAGCGTCAGCTGGTCCTGGCAATCTCAGACAAAGAAGACAAGGCAAAGCAGAGGATCGGATAAAAAACACCATATCAACACTGCAGGTCATCCCCTTATTAGTCAGCGTTCACACAGAGTGATTTTTGTGGTCCTTGTAACCAAAAGAGAAAATAAAGAAATTAAAAACAATACACACCGTCTGCAGCTAAACGACAGATAGTTTAGGAAGAAAGCAGGAGGATGCTGCTGGGCGTTAGCATTCAGCCGTCATAAAGTGCTTGGTCGTCAACATTGTCACTGTGAAGAAGAATGATGGCTAGTGGCATTTCTGTCTGTTACCACCGGCTGTACAGAATCGACATTTTCGACTGTCTGAAGGGGACCGACTTATTTCTCCACTTCGGAAGTGCAGAAGCTCCCGGGAAGTTAAGGTTGACGAGGCCTACTGAGATAAGACTGCTTTAATGACACCTGATGGCATCTATGAGTTATTCTGTGCGCTCTGTGTAGCCAGCTTTGAATGCGTCATGAACAGCTTGCTTCGGCATCTTCAATGGAAGACGGGTCTACGCTACATCGATGACACTGTTGTTTTCTGGAAAATATTTGAATAGAATTTAATCTGCATGACAACTGTGAATAAAGTGCCTCTTCATCGTCAAAGAAATAAAAATCTAGGGGGGCAGTATTAATGGAACTGGAGTCCTGTCTGATCGTGGTAATGAATGTACCACACGAGAATTTACAACACCTTGGTACATTCATGATCTGAGAGGCTTCCTCGAGTGGCTCTACATGAGGGGAGGGTTTGGATAGGAGGGACATAGTTGAGAGATCCAACTTCGTTGCCCATCTCGTTGAGAGTGGACACACACTCCCCTCTTTAAGGTCAGGTGTGAAGTTGTTACACAAAGCTGTGAAGGGCAGATTCGTGGATCTCCGGGAGACGACGGACCTAGGGAACTACTATGGAAATTTTGGCCTTCCTTTAATATGACAACACCAGGCATGATAGTATTTGAGAACATAGCTCATTATTATCAATGGATCGTTTTGTCTTGTGTTTTACTGGTAGTACCTAAAGTCGTGTCGGATCTACCATCAAAATAGTAAAACACTTTTCAACAATTAGCCTCAGTGGCTACATACACTGAAGTGACGTAAGTCATGGGATAACTATCAATATCGTGTTGGACCTCCTTTTCCACGGCGTAGTCCAGACACTCGATGAGGCATGAACTCAACAAGTCGATGGAAGTCCCATGCAGAAATGCTGAGCTACGCTGCATCTATAGCTGTCAGTAACTGCGAAAGTGTTGCCGGTGCAGAACTCTGTGCACGAACTGACATCTCGATTATGTGCCTTAAATGTTCTATGGGATTAATGTAAGGCGATAAGGGTGGCCAAACCATTCTCTCAAATTGTCCAGAATGCTCTTCAAACAACAATTGTGGCCCTGTGAAAAGATTTTAATTTTGATCTTGACTGTGTGTTAGGAATACGGTATCAGACTACTGAATGTTCTCATTTTGAGCAGATCAAACGAATAATATATTGTACTTACTAAAAACATTCAACAGCTAAGATACAAAAAATATTTTTTTTATTTAAAGCAGCCCGTTTCGACAAACTTCACAGTCATCTTCAGGTCTTAAAACATCTTTTTGTCATGAAACGAGTGAAGCTGGCGACCGTTTTCCTTCTCCGTAGCCGACCGGTGCGGCGGAGCGGTTCTACGCGCTTCAGTCTGGAACCGCGCGACCGCTACGGTCGCAGGTTCGAATCCTGCCTCGGGCATGGATGTGTGTGATGTCCTTAGGTTAGTTAGGTTTAAGTAGTTCTAAGTTCTAGGGGACTGATGACCTCAGTAGTTAAGTCCCATAGTGCCCAGAGCCATTTGAAAGCTTAGATCTGTTTTTCATGGTGCATGTGCGTCTGTGAGATGATATTTATAGACGAGGCTATTTTATTTTAATGACAGCTAGAGTAATTACTAGGCTTCGATTAAAGGAGTGGTGAGGGGTGATGAGGGGAGAAGAGGGTGGAGGAGGAGGAAGCCCAGGGAGGGTCATGATGACGCTGGTTCCGGCGTCATAGATAAAGGAGGATGCGGCTTGTGACTTCACGTGTTTGCCCCTGGCATGTAGGCAACCTGTAGGAAGTTTAATTTCTCAAGATAATTCAAGTGAAAAGTGTACCGTGTTGTAGGTAGCTTGACCACTGCGGTCCATGTCCCATAAGAATTCTTTTTCTTTAATAGGTATTCACTCTGATACGTAATAGAGCAAAGGGTGTCATAGTGTTGAAGACTGTATTGCTCATAAGTTTGTGATACACATAATTATTGAATTGTGTGACTGCTCAAGTTACGGGCTAGACAAATGAATATTGCAATTTAACCACAGTTACTGAAAGGAGAGTGGAAGGTAGGGATCTTTGCTGATGGACAAACTTGTGGCTGGCCCATAATTTAAATTCCACCAAAGAACAAATTTCATTATTACGGAGTTACAAAATTGGAATAACAACATAAAGTTTAATTCGGACCTTTCTCCTGTTAAGAGAATATACAACTTACTTTAACCGTCTGCCATGACTTAATGTAACAAATGGTTCAAATGGCTCTGAGCATTATGGGACTTAACATCTGAGGTCATCAGTCCCCTAGTACTTAGAACTACTTAAACCTAACCTAAGGACATCACACACATCCATTCCCGAGGCAGGATTCGAACCTGCAACCGTACCAGTCGCGCGGTTCCAGACTATAGCGCCCAGAACCACCTTAATGTAACAAAGAATATTTTGAGGTTAATAATTAGATCTGATTGCAAAAGAATCACAGACAGTCAGCACCATAAACCCACTGTTACGTTCATTACTTACGTAACAAAAATTTACACAACACTAATGGTTCACTCTGAGTTACTTATAAAGGATCTCGTCCGTCCCGGTGGACAGGCAGGATACTTAACTAAAGGATGGGAGCACGGCTTATACACGATGGTACTCGGAACAAACGAGTAGAAAGCAACAGCCAAGCACTTTCGAAGATGATCAGACTGCGAACCAGGGCAGAAAACACGCCGCACACGCACACGATCTCAGCCTGCCCGCCAAGGTGACGAACCCCATCTGCCGCACATATCAGACCATTTCTGCAACAGCAAACAATTCACGCGGCAGACAAATTCAACTCGTGAGTCAGCTTTTTCAAGACCATGCAAGGCTTACTAACTACGCGACTGCCTGTAACATAACTGATGACGAAACTGAGACATTTACCGAATAATAGAACAATTAAAGTTACATTGACTTACAAAGCTCTCTCCTTCATATTAAAAGAAAGACTAAAATCAAAACTGGGCGAAGATCACACTAATTAACATACTCCATCAAATTAACACTGCAAGAAACACTTACAAGAAGCAGTAAGCAACTGTTGGAAGTCTTAGACTTCGTAAGTTCAGTATAACACTCTCTTCTTCAGAACCATCCTTAGCTTATCTCTGGCAGATACAACACGCCGCCGTAAATTTCGGTAATCTTCGCAGGTCAACAGCAGCATATGAATCATACGTAACGGAGTGCTTCCAGTTACGCGATGAGAAGATGTCCAGCCTGAGATGTCGGACGCGCCACCGTTTCGCACGCATACGCGTCGACTAATCAGCAACGTACACCCGACGCACGGCAGAACGCTAAGGACGGCGGGGCCCAGGCACAGCGGATAGAGACGAGGGCCTTCTTTCAAAACATGTTGGCTCGTTGAACGCCGACCAGCGAGAGAGCTCGGCCACACGCCTAGCCGGAAAACCAAAGGCGGAACAGTCAGAGATACAAGACCAGACGAGTGTCGATATCAGCGATGCAAGTGGAGCATAACAAGCGCCAGTCGCCATATCTCAGGTACCTTTATTATTTTTCGGTGTAATCGTTACGTATTAAAGCCAGCTGCTTATTACATCCCGCTGAAATGGGGAGAAGAGATAATGACAACGTGATTACTGATGTTTAATTGATTTCTTCAGCAAAATTGCTTACTGAAGTTCATATACTGTCGCCAAGTAGTGCGGTAGTTCCCTTTTTTGACCTCGAGAATGTAATAATATTGAACATGCAGAATAAAACTGTGTGCCGGAACGACACTGGAACTCGGGACCTTTGCCTTTCGCGGGCAAGTGCTCTACCAACTGAGCTACCCAAGCACGACTCACGCCCCGTCCTCACAGCTTTCAATCTGCCAGTACCTCGCCTCCTACCTTCCAAACTTCATAGAAGCTACCCAGTGAAACTTGCAGAACTAGCACTCCTGGAAGAAAGGATATAGTGGAGACATGGCTTAGCCACAGCCTAGGGCTTGTTTCTAGAATGAAATTTTCACTCTGCAGTGGAGTGTGCGCTGATATGAAACTTCCTGGCAGGAAGGTAGGAGGCGGAATTAAAGCTGTGAGGACGGGGCGTGAGCCGTGCTTGGGTTGCTCAGTTGGTAGAGCACTTGCCCGCGAAAGATAAAGGTCCCGAGTTCTAGTCTCGGTCCAGCACACAGTTTTAATCTGCCAGGAAGTTTCATATCAGCGCACACTCTGCTGTAGAGTGAAAATTTCATTCTAGGAACAACGCCTAGGCTGTGGCTAAGCCATGTCTCCGCAACATCCTTTCTTCCAGGAGTGCTAGTTCTGCAAGGTTCACAGGAGGCTTCTGTGAAGTTTGGAAGGTAGGAGGCGAGGTACTGGCGGAATTAAAGCTGTGAGGACGGGCCGTGAGGCGTGCTTGGGTAGATCAGTTGGAAGCCGGCCCGGTAGCTCAGCGTGTTCGGTAAGAGAGCCGGTTGGCCTCTGTAATAAAAAAAACTTAGTGGAAGGATCAACCACCGAACTTGAACAGGATGTCTTGCGACGTCCTCAACGACCAAACACAACGATCAATAACGAACAAAATGCAAAAAAAAAAAAAAGGGTTGGTAGAGCACTTGCCCGCTAAAGGCAAAGGTCCCGAGTTCTAGATTCGGTCCAGCACACTGTTTCAATCTGCCAGGAAATCTCATATCAGCGCACACTTCGCTGTAGAGTGAAAATTTCATTCTTGTAATAATATTATTTTCCTCAGTTTTTTCTTACAGACCTCAAAACTCTTATCTGTCTGCATAATCCTATCACAATCAATGTGAGATCATAGGAAGCTGCCAACGTTGTCAGTTGAAAGGCAACAGTACAGCTACTCCCGTTAGTACTAGCCGAGAACCGACAACAATATCAACTGCTATTACCATTCGTTTCATAGAATACTGGACGACCGAGAACAGCTTTCCTTCATTCACTGTCAGTGACGAACGTCCCTGAATATTTATGGGTCATAAAACCGTTTAATAGCTCTATCCTCGGCCAGAGAGAGAGAGCAGCTTGAGAAGAGCCGTATAAGGTCTAAATGTGTGTGTCGAGCAGCGACTAGGGGCCTCTTCCATGCCGCTAAGTAGTATTTATCTGTTGCAAACTATAAAAAAGAAGTGAACTTTGTAGATGTATTTTTGACTTTTGGATGAAGCATCAACTTAGGTAATTTATCCTCTGCTTCGTAACTCTCACTTATAGGGCTACACAAGGAAAATCGGTGTCATTTAAATCCTTTCATCCCAGTAAAACCTTCCGTATAATGATATTTATTCCATATAAGTCCATTAGACGTAACGTATGCATCAACGTTTCGAGCATGGATCCGTCCGCAGCTCATGGTCGTGTGGTAGCGTTCTCGCTTCCCGCGCACGGGTTCCCTGGTTCGATTCCCGGCGGGGTCAGGGATTTTCTCTGTCTCGTGATGACTGGGTGTTGTGTGATGTCCATAGGTTAGTTAGGTTTAAGTAGTTCTATGTTCTAGGGGACTGATGACCATAGATGTTAAGTCCCATAGTGCTCAGAGCCATTTGAACCATTTTTGAGGATGGATCCATGAGCTCAGAGCAAAAGTTGCCGCGGGAAGGTTTTTCAGGAGGGGGAAGTTTTATTAGTTTACACTCTGAGTCCCCCTTTTCCCCGGTTCAAAAGGAGCATCAGATAATCGAGCGGTGGATAATACCGCTACTGCTCTTCCATTCAGATGCTTTTAGATGAATATATGTTCAAGAAAATTCATAACGAACAATCCAAGTTGCATCGACGATGATAGCTCTGTTTTCAGGTTCTACACAAAGTCGTCTAATAAGACGATTAGTCGTTTTTATCACCAAAATTAAACGGCCATGCTGTCTTCATCTAAGGTAAATGCGTTTAAATAAGCTGGTGGAGGACGGGATTGGATTACTCTTACAGGTTTTCCCAAGAAAGAGGTGAATGAACATGAATGAATTTCCAGTCATTGTAACTGCTCATTATTCAGGAAGATTACAGCTTTTTTGCCAAAATTTTAGTTTAGTGCCATTTGTTTATAAGGCAGATCTGTTTCCATTAGCTCGAATTTTTCTCAGTCTTTATGTACTAGTATAAATGATAGTGCAATTGAATGTGACGTCGTTGCAGACGGGAACTGACACAATGATTTAGAAATGACACTGCAGAACTAATTACTACATCTAGGTGCCAAATCAACCGCAGGTTGAGGGAATGCTACTGACTCACACCTGTCGCTCATGATATAATTCCTTGAAGAAACACCAAGTTCTGTGGCTGCATTTCCCATCAGACTTTCTCCTTTCAGCGCTTCATCTCCTTTATCTTCCATAGCCTCCCTTTTCTTTCCCAATCTCCATTCCTTCTTTTCTAATTAACTATTCTCTATACCTCCTTTCATCTTTCTCTCTCCTCCCTTCTCCTTCCTCGCAATATTTAAAAAGTCAAATCAATCAGTCACGCTTGGTCTCCATTATTTCGCTTCTTACGAAAATGACATTTTTACTTGTCAGCTGCATAGATGTTAAAGCTGAAACCTTTTCTCAATTAGTGAAAATACTGACACATGTGATATAATAATTATGCATGGGTTTCCCTCACGGTATATGGATATGCATATCTTTTGTAGCTAATACTTCAATACTTCATTTTTTTGACTCAGTCGAACTGCTTGTTCGGAGTTCTGTAATCAATTATATTCTTTGTTTCCTATCTTAATCGTCTGTACTATCCTCCAAAGTAAAGTTCACAAATGAGAAAGAAGTTTGTTAATCCAGTGACGCAACTGCTGGTTCTAGGAAAGACTATGAGAGTCTGTGTCATTGTATTATAAAATCGGCTTACATTTGCAGCCGACTGAAATACGCTGCTGAGTACTTCAAACCCCGTATTGTGAACGCAGTTCGTACCACACATCAGATTCTACGCCTGCTTCTTCCACATCATTCCGAAATTCCACTGGATATTCTATACACCCCTAAAACCATCGATAAATTGAAGCTAAAAATCCCTTGATTTAATGTTGAGGTTAATTTTCAATAACATACGGACGACCAGTTAGACATGAAACCAGTATCATGTGTTATGAGTGCGGAGTCTAAAAGTAGAACACATAAACTGAGAAGATGTAAAGCAGAAGGTTCATCACAGATATAAATCGGATACCGCTCTAAACACTGATTTTTTTATTCTCGCTTACGGAAACAAATCGCTGTCTTGCGGCTTTCCTTTCTCTTTTGCAAATCAAATACTTCGTGTTAGATAGAACACACGCAGAATATGCTCATCGTCTCTTCTCAGCTGAGAGACAGCGGCTATGTTTTCGACCGAGTTTTGGAACGAGTTGTAATTTCGGATAATATTATTCAGTTTTATGTTTATTAAAAGAAAACGACATCAGTGGAGTATCATTACGTTTATGAATCGCGTTTTCTCTTCAGTAATAGCTGCCGAAATTTCTTGCAACACCAATAATACTGTCTGTACTTCCCCACCGTTAATGAAATTGCTTTTGTAAATTGAAAAATTTCGTAACAACAAAGGATAAAGCAGATTGATAGAATAATTTATAGTAAATCTCACTTGTCTTAGTAATGGCTCTTTATTCAAAATTTTTCTGCATGTAGTTTGTGGGCAGACCGTTAGATGAAACTGAAACAACTTCACTGATACCACCCATGCGCGTATCGATTAAGCACCTAATTATACAGAATGATTCACTACAAAAAATAAACTTCCTTACATTCCCTAAATACGAAATAGTCGAGAAAGTACAGTACCTAATTATTACATTCGATAAATCTGCATGATTTCAGAACCTGAATTACCACTTGTCTGCTCTGTAACACAAACTTAGTTATTAGACAAGGACTTCGATGAAGCATCACGACGAAAACGGATAGACATTGGTTTCCAGGGATCTTACTCAGCGTTTCACTAACTATAGTGCCGATTGAACATAATATCAGGCAGAACTACAAACAAATGTTAAAAGAATTTTTATCCATTTATACCTATCTTGTTGAATGACATTTTTTACTCTGCCTGTAGCTGAAAGTAATTCAGGTTTAATAACATCAAAAGTATTTTTGAAATTGTGATGAGGTACAGCAACAAGAATCAGGTAAGTAGTTTTCGTTCAGCAGGAAAAGCACAACACAGTTTCGTAACCTTATTATCATGTCTGGAAAAACAGCTGTCTGACAGAATGTGAAACAATCAAATCACTTTGCTAACCGTTCCTTTCTCTTTTAGTTCCCGGTAATATACTGACACAGAGAACTTTGTAGATGATACGTCTATCTGTTCGATTTTGGGTCGTCCGTTTCTTGTGCTTCATACTTCGTTCTAAGCCCTAAATTTCGAAAAGTATTCTTTTAGATTTCAATTTACTAAGTAGTACATATTTTCAGTAGCAGCAAGCACGTCCAATAGTCATTTTATAGCTGCCACGCAGGAAGCTATAGATATGTAGCTCAGTGACAAGAACACTATAAAAGTCTAATATGTTTATAAACATAGTGCTAAAGGCAGAATAGTAAGTTATGAAAGAATTCAGAGTTTTCAAGAACTGGTTCAACATAAACAAAAGTTAAACAGCCATTTATTCATAAGTGTTAATTATACCCGTTGTAGACTCTAACTATTTGGAAGCTTAAAACTCGCTAATGTGAACGGTCCTAGCGTTTCTTTCGTGCGATAATACTCTTTCTCAATTTGTGCCAGACGAGAAACATTTCCTCGGAGGCTGTGAAGTTGCGGAGATTACGCTGCAACTCCATTCTCCAAGCCGGGTACCAGAAAGTACTGCTCTCCAGGGAAACGTATCTCAAGCTGCTGAAGACAACTAAGGAAAAAAGTGGCAATGCCAACTGCACTTTCACTTAGAGTACTTTGCTAGCCCTCGTAGAAAATATTTCCAAGAAAACATTAACTTCATCAGAGACAGTGTATTAGAGTGAACTGGAAACAAACGTAACTATTATCTATAATTATTATGCTGATATTGGTGTTTGCATTTTCTACAGTTTTAGCATAAATTTAGCAAAAACCATCATGGTTCTTATTGTTAACATGTATTACCATGTACTTCCTGTAATTAATATTTCACAGTACAGATGTAGTTAGTATGCCAGTGGTCTTCTAGTATGAAACAACTGACAGGATACCACTTAGTAACTACTGCCAATGATAACTCTATTACAAAACGTTGTGGGGCAACGGAAGGGCCATCAACGTATCGAAACATTTTAGAATATAATCCACCCCGCAAAACTGTACCTTAGGTGGGGTAAGTTTGTTGTAGCGTAAAAGTTTAAATAACACGGGAGAAGGAGCTTGTTAGCGGCGTCGTTTGGGCGCGCCACACATTTCCCCAGACGTCGACGCAATAATTATCAGTGTTTAATATGCATGCGCTGGGACACATCCAATCAATCAAGCTTCATCACAGCCCTGCATTATGCCGAATAACGAAGCCTGGGTAAATTAAAAATAAGCAAATTATCCTAAAAACTTCGTGCGTCTTATAATGCTCAAGGTGGAGCGTAAGGTTTGCCTAAGTTCGTAATTTATAACTAGACCTCGAGCTATGTGTTTATATGCTATCAGATGCATAAAATGGTTTAATGGATGTACAGATCTACGTCCCCGGGGCAGGAATTATAATCTCAGGAACGTGCAGGAACGGGTTGGATTGTTTGGTTTTACAGGCGATGTCTCACGACCCTGGGAAGTGTTTAATCATATATCCCGATCAGGTAAATTTCGATGCAAATTTATTTCATCGGTATAATCAAAGTACGTAGACCTTAAAATGAATAAAATTTCGAAAACTTCCTAAATCTTAAGCACACTACAAAGCTGTTATCGGAAGGACGTCAATTTCTGAAGTAATCTAGCTAGGTGGTTACGACACCAGCCCTTAGATCACACTATTTCTTGGAAAATACAAGATGAGAAATGTAGGTCTGGTACCTCTTAGTCTAGGTATTGTATGAAGAAAGGCACGCTCATTTTCAGATGTTCAATCGTTGCTTAAAACATGTGATGCTCGCTGCACCGTCACGTGGGTGTCTGCACCAGACACACACACAGACACACACACATAGACGGACGGAATTACTAGGGATGCATTACCCTTGTTTCCATTTTATGCTTATATTGCCTACTGAAACGAAAATCGTGAATGATAACTGTCTATTATCTTCCTTGTTTTTGTTTCTTTCTATTTCTATTGCAAAAAAAGGCATTGGCTTTTATGTCTGTTAAGAACTAACTAAGTTATTACGCCAAATTTTCGAGCGTTAAAAAGCTTAATAAAGCAGGAATTTAAAAAATAGCTGCAGCTTTTTGAAGGAGTTACAATTCAACATCTCTGTTATGGTAAGCATACTAACGGTGCATATGCGGGAGCAAATGCTGTAAGAAAGAAGCTATTAAAATAACACGCCTCTTCACGTTGTTACATTCTGAAGAAACCCTTTTTATGTCAAATTGTTTTGAGCACTGTATGTACGTATTCCTGTTTTCACTACGAAATCTTCCGTGCATTTTCGTTTTAGTGACGGATTTCTTTCTGTTGAAACCGTTACAGGGCCTATATTTTACTGCGCCGTTAAATTACATTCTTTGATAAAATACGTCGCCAATTTTTCGTGCAAAACTGCATGGGGAAGTACAATAACGGCAAGAAATTTCATATCACCACATTATTTGAAAATTTCAAGTTATCTGTTTAATATCGAAAACCACTTTACAGAGCATAACGTTGCAATAATAACCTACTGGCTAGGTGGGTCAGGTGCTCTCGAAAATAATCCCGCATTTGGAAGAAGACATTTCTCCTGAACGGATAGCACTGTTTTTGGAGAAATGAATTATGTGGCGGTAGAGATTCCCGCCCCTTTCTAACACCTCTTCATTCAGTAACATTCTACACGCACTCATCGCAGTCAGGTACGGTGTAAGCCACATTTGAGACAATACTTCCGTCTCGACAGGTGAGATGGCGAAGTATATTGGCGAAGAGAGTAACGGCAATAAAACTGCAGGTCGGTGTTCTCCTGCATACAGGCCTCAAATAAGTATATGAGCATTAAAACTGCAATACTATGAAGAATAGAGAATAATGTGTTCTTACGCATTGCACGTATATGACATAGGTGGAAGAAATCACTGCTGCCGGCCGGTGTGGCCGAGCGGTTCTAGGCGCTACAGTCTGGACCGCGCGACCGCTGCGTTCGCAGGTTCGATTCCTGCCTCGGGCATGGATGTGTGTGATGTCCTTAGGTTAGTTAGGTTCAAGTAGTTCTACGTTCTAGGGGACTGATGACCTCAGAAGTTAAGTCCCATAGTGCTCAGAGCCATCTGAACCATTTGAAATCACTGCTATTTGAAACGTAATGCAGGATAGGCTGCAAAGTACTTGAGACGCGTAACTCACATTTGGACAACATCACACTCAAATGGACGCTTTCCCTCATAAGTTTACAATTAGTGTAATAATCATGTCTCTCTATTGTGCTTGCACTGATGGTACATTGGGCTCATTAAGTTTCGGTACAGTTACAGGCATAACTGTAACGAGGGAATATATAAAGCAGTTACCATGAAAGTAGCGTATGTTTTTACTGCAGTAATGTTTCATAAAATTGTCACGCGCAAAACGCCAGCGCTTCAGTCGACTTACGTCGCTAGTAAGTTGTAGACAATGCATGTTCATGATAAAAGAAACTGTGTTTTCGTTTAAATCGAACGACGTCGAAATATAGTGTATGGACGAGCTGGAATGTAGGCTCAGAGCTACATGTGTCCTGCTGTGGTGTACATGCTGCAGCAACAGTTTATTACAAAAGTTTCGCTACGTAAAAGTCTTATCTAAAGTATAACAAACTCTGCCCTGTTAGCCAATATTCGTTGTTACCAACTGGAAAACATACGTCCTCGAGTAGTTACGATGCTCACTTGCTGCTGCAAGAAAAAGGAGTAAGAATGAAGAAGATTTACCTTCCCATCGCTGGTGAGTTCATTAGAGATTTGGCCTTGTCCTTTTGTAAGGAACAATCCTATCATTTGCCTTAAATAATTTAGGGAAATCACACAAAACCCAGATCTCGACGAACAGACGAGGATGAGAGCCACCGTCCTTCCGAATGAAATTCCATTGTCATAAGCCACAAAGAGAGTGAAATAATCCAGTTCTGTTCGCAAAATTCTTCAACATCCAATTCATTGTAAGAGACGGCTACGTGATGAGAAATTCATTGATGTATAACGTCAGAGATAGTTAAATATTTCACAACAAAAGGGACCTCATAAAGACCCATTTAGATGAGTTACGCAGCACGTGATCTGTTGTAGTCATGTGATGCCTGTGGCGGCACTGGCTAGCTCGCTGCTCCTGCTGTCATAATGCTAATCCACAGTGATGTCTTGTTTCCGAATTTATGTTTCGGAAAATGGCTTACAAAAGATGCGTAGTACCAAACTGTACAAACACATGTATAAAATCTCCTGAAAAGTTGTTCCAGAGAATGAGAAGGTGTGTAAAATGTGGTTGCACGGTATCGGCATGTTGTAACCACGTCGACGCAAAAGTTCACTAACTTATTAAAAACGTCTTGCACTGTCAAATTAACATTAATTTACCTCGGAGGCATGCTTTCCCATTGTTACAAGAAAGGAAAGCTTCGTCAGCGAAATTAAACTCTCAGTGAAAATTGTCCTTTTACCCTACTTTACCCAAAGTATTCGGTAGCTCAGTTGTTAGAGCGCTAGACCGTTGAATTTTATAGATGTTGTTCATACAACGCTGGCTCGAATTCACCCTGAAAGAATACTTTAACTTATATATGAGAACCAAATCACAATTACAAAACTTCACAATGGCCAGCAACATAATATTATTGTGCTTTCCGTGATGTTTATATGTGCTTATATTTTCAATCGCTGTTCACACGTCACGTTCATAAAGATATTTTCTAGTTAATGTCACCACACACTTTTTATTACAAACAATGACTTTTTTTAAATCTTTGTACTGTCCAGCTAGGATCCTTGTCGTTTAAACTTTTGAAGTTTCATCATATTACATCAAGATGAAGTAACTCTTCTTCAGACACTGACATAATTTACACTCACAAACATCATAGCCCTTACGGTTGTGTTACCCGCATGTTGCGCATGCTTTATATCTCTCCGTATAAAAAATCCTTGTTGTGCTGCGGGCCTATGGTAAAATATTCACCACTAGCAATGCTTCCCAATAAAGTAAACTGTTTGTTGGCAAATTAAATACATTTATCCTCTAATGTTCATTTCTCAGACTAAGACTAATACGAAGCTGTATATAAGACATCCCACCACCCGCCAGGGTAGCCGAGAGCGCTAACACGCTGCTCCCTGGACTCGGGTAGGCGCGCCAGCCCCGGATCGAATCCGCCCGGCGGACTGACGACGAGAGCAGGTGCGCCGACCCGCCTGGATGTGGGTTTTAGGCGGTTTTCCACATCCCGCTTGGTGAATACCGGGCTGGTCCCCACGCTCCGCCTCAGTTACACAGCTCGCAGACATCTGAACACAGCGTTCTCGCTTCCCACGCCCGGGTTCCGGGTTCGATTCCCGGCGGGGTCAGGGATTTTCTCTGCCTCGTGATGACTGGGTGTTGTGTGGTGTCCTTAGGTTAGTGAGGTTTAAGTAGTTCTTAGTTCTAGGGGACTGATGACCATAGACGTAAAGTCCTATAGTGCTTAAAGCCATTTGAACCATTTGAACCAATATGAACACATTCACACTATTTCATGGATTCCACTAGACACAGAGAGTTGGGGTACACTAATACCGCCCTGCGGGTTACGGGGTGGTGGCAGGAAGGGCATCCAGCCACCCCTTAAACTTCACATGCCAAATCCGATTAACCATGGCCGACCCTGCGTAACCGTGGGACAAGGCGCAAGCTATATATATATATATATATATATATATATATATATATATATATATATATATATATATATATATATATATCCCACCATCAAAACAACTGTTACAAACAGTTCTTGATAACGCTATTTTCGTATTTCGTGTAAAACTTCTAAAACAAACGTATGATCCTTCGAACATGTGACCTCTTCATCCGGGGAGTCAGTTGCGCCGTCGACCGATTGCTCATATATACCTTTCTACTGAGTGTGATCTATACTGGAAATATGCACGAAGGTTTGCCGAGAATAATTTTTGATAGATACAGATCTACTTGCAAAAATTCTTTACTTCCATATTTTCGAGCGAGTTGGATGATATTGCAGGAAGCAGGGAAAGAATGTCCCTTCTCGCACACATCGCCGATCTAAACGTGTGGAGCATAAACGCATTAACTTTTGCAAAATTTCCGCTGCCAGTGGTCGCAAAAATCCTTTCTATTGTTACTCAAAAGTTATAATTGTGTTTTCCATCACTAAATAGCTAAACTATTTGCAGACAAAGTACATAAAAAGTTGTAACTTCGTCAAACATTCCTATAATACACATATTCACTAAATAGCTAAACTATTTGCAGACAAAGTACATAAAAAGTTGTAACTTCGTCAAACATTCCTATAATACACATATAGCTTCGACTTACTCCTAGTTTGTGACGTCACCAGGGCTTCTCAAATAACAGAGCGTTTTCTATCTCGTGGCCAAATCTTGATCTTTAATGATTTTTACATTTTAATTACATTAAAATAACGTATACTTTGTGAGCATATTGATCGAAATGCTATTTGAGTGTTACGATCAGTCAGAATAACAACAATCCGAACCGTATTTTTAACTTACGAAAATAGCCTACTCACGGAGGTCCAGCGTGGACAACAGTTATCGTATAGCAGAGAAACTTGTTAGATATGCTAATGCGTTAACATGGAACCGGTTTACGACGGGATAAAGTTAGTTCCAATTTTGGTCACCAGGTGCAGATTAGGCGCTGTACAGCATCTCGACGACGTCTCCTTTGCTCACATTGAACAAATTGTGTAAGTATCAGTTAATAATAAAACCAACATTATATATTTCTCACTTGTTTGATGTTTCTGCCCACATCCCGTTCCTAACGCATTACGTAATACGGGAACATTTCTACACGTCTTTCTTGCATTCACAGCATCATTTTTGCACCTGGTGGCCAAATTTAGAACTTATTTTTTCCCATCGTAAATGAGATCCGCATTAACGCATTAGAATATCTACCAAGTTTCGCTGCCAGACTAGACTAACAGACCACACTTGACTTTACAGTATACTAAATTGTTCGAAACCTTCTGTCGGCCACTGTGGCCGAGCGGTTCTAGGCGCTTCAGTCCGGAACCGCCCTGCTGCTACAGTCGCACGTTCGAATCCTGCCTCGGGTATGAATGTGTGTGATGTCCTGGCGTTAGTTAGGTTCAAGTAGTTCTAAGTCTAGGTGACTGATAACCTTAGATGTTAAATCCCATAGTGCGTAGAGCCATTTGAACCATTTTTATCGAAACATTCAATCTCAGTATTCCTGTCCTTTATCTCTGAGTGGTGGCGTTGATGGTCGTGGGGACGAAAGGACGGGAGGTGAAGGCTACTGTAGTAGTTATATTGATGACGAGGGGACGGTGGATAATAAAACACAAATACTTGATGGAAGAGCAGTATAGGGAAGAAGGAGAGCAATATTTAAAGATTGCAGGCATCTCATGTTGACTATGTGTACTACAGTAACCTACATGAAATGACCAAACCTTTATTTGTCCTGCTTGTGTTGAAGGTGGCTGACACAGCCTAACAACAGTAATATAATATCTACTGACGCGACGTAGAAGATGTAATTAAGAGCTGTTGAGCTGGGCTAGCAATTCGATGCGCGACCATTTGGTCTGCCGAGGGCTGTTGGCAAACGAGGTGCACTTAGCCTTTGGGAGACAGACTGAGGACCTACTTGATTGGGAAGTAGCAGCTCCGGACTCGTAAACTGACATACTGCCGTGAGAGCGGTGTGCTGACCACATGCCCCTCCATGTCCGCATCCAGTGAAGCCTGTGGGGTGAGGATGACACGGCGGCCGGTCGGTACCGTTCGGCCTTCATCGTCTGTTGGGGCGGAGTCTAGCTTAATTTGGTTTGCACAGTATCGACGGATTTGGCATGGTTAATTTAAGGGGTGCCAGGATACTCTTCCTATCACCAACCCGTTCCTCCCTTCTGGACGAAATATGTGTACACCAACTTCCTGTGTGTATTGTCATTCATGTGAATGTGGGCGAAAGTTTTCTTAATATTAGCAAATCGTGTAACTGAGGTGGAACCTGGGTACCAGCCTGGTATTCACCTAGTGGGATGTGGCAGACCAAATAAAAGCCACATCCAGGTTGACCGACGCACCGAACACCGTAGTTAGTCCGCCAGGCAGATTCGATCTGTGGCCGGCGCAGCTCCCTGCACCGGGAGGGGTGCTTTACCACACACTGTGGGTCAGAAATATCGTCGAATAATTAATTACTAATAATGCTAGATGACACTGCATAACACTCGAAAGTATGTGTCTCCGACATTGAACAATATCCTCTTGTATTTTTTTGTCAACAGTGCTGAGCAAAAATTATTAACCACCGAGGAATAGTTCTTGGAAGTAGGACAGCTTCATTCTTCTTTTTGCTGCTTCTTAACCTTTATTATTTAGTTCTGAAAACAAACGTTTTGTTCCTAAGATGCTTAAGGTAAATGCTGGGATTGTTGTTTCGTAAAGTGCTGCTTCCTTGCCTATCATTCCTCAAACTTAGCCCTCGCTCTGCAAGAAGGCCCTTGTTACAGATGGCACTGTGTGAAGTATGTGTGCGAAAGAATCTCAAGCACAGGCCACAAACCTATAAAAAGTTTCTCTCAATGCTGTTCCAGGAAGGTACTAGCGTCGTTGTATGATCCATTTGGAGTTTTCGTCTGCAGAGTAACAACATCGTACAATGGAAATCGTAGAAGGAAAGTATGAACATTTAAAAGTCAACAAGATATTGAATTTTGTCGCTATCAGGATAGTTAACTTGAATCAAGATTTCGCAGAAGTGGTTGTAGGCAATAAAATTCCTGACAAATGAGTTTCTCTTAACGACGTAAGAGTGGAGGCTGTGATGAGATGGCAGTCTGGGCACGTCCCGAAAGCCAATAAATTAAACAATTAATTTCCGTAGTTTGCTATTCAGGTTTAGTTTGTACGCTGTTGACAATTTTCGGCTTCACGTTTGAAGTAATCTCGGTTTGTCCTTTCGGATTTATGTGCTGTTTGCAGTAGTAAACTCGCTCTTTTCGGCCACTTACATTTTCTTTTAGCCAAGAAAGTGCCTAGTTCCACTCCCTCAGTTAGGTAGTGAGTTACAAAACTGTCCGGGTCGATTCTGATTTTTCTTCAAAAGAACCCGTTTCCTGACTCAAGGTTTGTCGCGCAGCTGTACATTCCTACACGCCCGAGTGAACAGTATGTCTGTCCTATCGGGCAATGGTCGCATGATGCCGATGGTGAAACGATAAACCGCCGTCTCGACAGACTGCCATCAGGTCGCTCTCGAATCTTGTTCTTGGACTTTTTCGTTATTACACGAGGCATAGCACTTTTTTTTTTTTTTTCAAACAAACAAGATTCAAGTACCTTTCCCAAATGAGTATGCTGCTGCGTAATGTTTGAATACACAGGGTGTGAACGGTAAATTTTTACAACTTACTACAGTGGTGTCTAGGAAGTCGAAATGAACAGTTTTATGAAAGACACTTGTGGTCTACTAAGTGAGGAAAGTACAGCCCTACAAAACCTCGTAAGCAACAGCCCATGCGGGTTGCTGGAGATTTTCATATTCCCTTGCTATTATTAGTCCTAGAGCAAAAAAATGAATAGGAAATTTTTATAAGAAAATCGATGTAGTTAATTTGTGCTCTGGGATTTGATTTCATTAGAGACCGCAGTTTCCGAGTTATTCAAGAGAAAAGGACAAAAGTGGCCCTCAGACACATCTCTAACCACTGCATGTAAGTGAAAAATTGATGTTTAGGACCGTGTAGCTCAGTATCTGAAGCTGTTAGAATTTTTCTCAATCACATAATGTAAACGGAAAACAGTCATTTCTGGAACTGACGAATTTCTATAGTATTTTGTACATACTTCGCCGAAGATGCTGTGAACAGGATCCACAAATGACACATTGACCCAAATGATGTAAAAAAGCGATACAATAGCCTTGCACTGGGACCGCCAGTGGCCAAATCGAGCGTCTCCAGCACAGCCAGAGGTCTTCACCTGCCCAGGGACTTCCCACACGGCTGGCCTACACCAACTGGCAGACATTCCCCTGTTGCGGGACCGGTTCTGCCAACAGGCGTGTGGTTTCTGCGCCAAGTGAGGGCGATCCATCAACGTACTGATCCCTGTGCTAGATACCGGAGTGCACCGGTGAGACCGGCTACGAAAGGAAGTGTTACATCTCGCCAGGATATGTGAACGTCCAAAGACATAAAAAGTGTAAAGTAGAGGAAAAATCGATATCCTAGGGTTTTTATATGTTTTGTGTACTTCTTTTCCGTAGTGTTTTGTAAGTGAACCCAAAAGGATCTGAATGGAGTCCATAGTAGCGGAACAGTCCCCAACGAAGAAACAAACGATGACGAAACAATCACAACACATTAACGATTTGGAGACATTGTCTCTCTGAACAACGAATTATTAAAGAAGAGACAGATTGACAAGTTTAAGAACTTTGGAAAGGGCCAGACCAAGTCACGGAGGGGTTATAGTTATCCATCCTTAAGCTCTAATGGCATGTTTGCAAGGTTCTAATACCTGTCAGTACAGTAATTCTTGTCAGGGATGTAAAGCTACCTCGAGATATTTTTCGTGTAACTGCGCAAGAAGAAAACAAATGCTGACCGAGGACCAGACCACATGGACCTAGCAACAGATAAACGCCAGGTCACCTTGTAGACTTTGACAGAAAGTAACCAACTTCAAGCCAACCTCTTACACCCCTACAGCCGCCGCAGACTTTGGAATAATTTCGACGGCGAGACAACTAGAAGTCGGAGCACAGCCGCGGATTGGGAATGTCCGCAGCTTGTGGTCGTGCGGTAGCGTTCTCGCTTCCCGCGCCCGGGTTCCCGGGTTCGATTCCCGCCGGGGTCAGGGATTTTCTCTGCCTCGTGATGACTGGGTGTTGTGTTATGTCTTTAGGTTAGTTAGGTTTAAGTAGTTCTACGTTCTAGGGGACTGATGACCATATATGTTAAGTCCCATAGTGCTCAGAGCCTTTTGAACCATTTTTTTGGATTGGGAATGATGGGAAATGAAATTGGCAGTGTCCTTCTCAAATCATCCCAGCATTTCCAAAGCGATTTTGAGAATCAATGGAATATCTCAGGCCTTATGGCGGCACGAAGATTTGATCCACGGTCCTTCCAAATACGAGCCCTACAGAATTTCAATTGGAACATAGAGTGTACGATCGTAACCAATTTTCATAATCACAGGGTATCGCAAGGGACACATCCAGTATGTGATTTTTTAAAATCCTAATGTTTATAACTAATCAGCCATACTCGACGCTGTTCTAATCGTTGCTACTGTAGCGTGTTACATAAACACTGCAAAAACAATGCTGCAGAGAATAGGTCCTTTGCTTGAAACACGGCTTCACGTGGATGTTTCAGCAAGTTCAGGGTTGTTATGTTTAAACTTTCGCTACTTGATGCAGTGTAGACGGAAAACTATTTTCCTTGTGGGGGTACCCGACTTTAAACGAAAGATGCTCGGAAGTGTGTGCTGCAGGATTTGCGTTGCACACCATACCCATACGAGATGCAGGGTGAACAAATTGGTTGTGTCAATAAAAATCACATCAGTCATTACCTTGCAACTGTATGAAATGAAAGTTCAGCGAAAACAACTTTCTTGCAACGCCACAAAAACTGAGAATGGTTCTACATCCCAGATCATAAAATGTTTTGACTTTGAATGGGGTAATCAAGTCAATCCTGTTCGACACAAAATGATTTTATTTTACTGTCGACGAGTTAAGTTCAAATGGCTCTGAGCACTATGCGACTTAACTCCTGAGGTCATCAGTCACCTATAACTTAGAACTAATTAAACCTAACTAACCTAAGGACATCACACACATCCATGCCCGAGGCAGGATTCGAACCTGCGACCGTAGCGGTCGCTCGGTTCCAGATTGTAGCGCCTAGACCGCACGGCCACTCCGGCCGGCTAATAATTAAATTTTAATTTTCTGATCCATATGCGATTTAGGCACTAGAGGATATCTGAAGGTTCCTTTAAATTTTAACAAATATCATAAAGATCACTCTTTTCCTTCCTTTTACAACGAAATTATCATTGTAATTCATGTGCGGCTATTTACAAGTACAATCGAATGGCTAAATGAATTAAACGATGGACAAGTGAGGTGGTGTAGTAGTTAGCACACTGGACTCTCAGTGGGGAAGACGACGGTTCAAATCCCCTCCGGCCATGCAGATTTATGTCTTGCCTGATATTCATAAATTACTTAAGACAAAGATATTGTCAATATCCTTCTCTATCCTTCCCTAATCCGATATTGTGCTCTGTCTCTAATGACCACGTTATCGACCTGACGTTAAAAAGTAATCTACCTTCCTACTTACACAGCAATAGACAGTAAAGGATTTTTCTCTAAAAAGTAATAATATTATGGACTTTCAATGTACAGTAAGTGTCTAGAAGAACAAAATTTTGTCAGGAAATTTAATTAGTTTTCACTAATAAAGTTTGACGATATTTCAAATCTAATACGTAGTTTTTCATTTTCCTGATGCACTGTTTGAAACAAAATTCATTTTACTAGAAAAAAAAATTGGCGCCTCAGATTTGTTTTATACGTTTTTCAGTGTATTTGCAATTCTGGAGGATCGAAAATTGCAAAGCCTTTTATCGTATTCCCACAAGAATCCCTGTTGGTAACCCCTTCCATCGTCTTTATCACTAGTTTCTGAAATTTAAATTATTGTTTTGATAACAATACTTCTCCAGAATATAACACCATACTGTAACAACTAATGCATATTTCCATAGGAAGCATAGAACAGTTTCATCGTTACACTGGTCCCTCAGCAATACAGTATTTACTAAAACTTTTGCTCAGTAGTTCAACATGTTGTTCCCACCTTCCAAAGAAATATAATTAATCTCATAGAAACTTAGTGTAAGTTGTTTTTTGCGACAGTGAAGATCCTGGCTTTTGTGTTTATGTCTCTAAAGCTCACCTATACAGTTTTCTTCTTATGTAATGCCACATAATTGTCTCCAAACCGTATTTATGCTTTTCCTGTTGTCACAGCGATCTTTTGCTGTTATATTACTGAATTTTGTTCTTTAGTAATTAGGCTAGTATGCTTTCGGCAAATTGCATGATAAACCATTGAGGAAAATCAAGAAAAACACACGGCCTAAGAGAGAGCCCAGTAGTGCTCTGATACTGTCTTCCCTGTACACTGAGAAGTCACTTTAATATTTATGACAAATTTCTATCAGACATTACCTTCCAGAAAGATACAAACCAGTTGCAGGCAACTCCAAGGATACCTTATAATTTCCTAAGGGGGATATGACGATTGATCAGATTAAAAGCTTTAGATAGGCCTAGACACAGCCCACAGTTGAATTCCACTTGGTCTATAGCATTATTGACTTTGTTTCCTCAGTAGACTTATTTTCCTGAAATCATTTTTACCGTTAATAACTGTTTTATTTTTGTACTCAAAAAGTAAGATATCCTTTCATGCATGACTCATTAAATTATTATTAGTAAAGGAAGGTAACAGTGGGACTGGTATGTAGATGTCAGTGTCTTAGGTATGATTCTCTCTGTAAAGTGGCTGAACTATTTTTTTTTAAATTGTTAGGAATATTCGTGTGCTAAATGATACATTGATTATGTGATTTAGTCAGAGTCTATTTTACTTGAGTTTTGATTAGTAACCTGAACTGGAATAATATCAGGATCACAGGATGTTTTACTTTTCTTTCTATATGAACGTAAGACTTTCATTTTGGAATACTTTCGCACAATTGTTTGTTTTACACTGGTTTTTTAATTAGATTTATTAACAATCATTGCATAGTGTTGATTAAATATATTAGCATTAAGTAACACTGACTTCTCAGATAACATGCGGTAAAGAAAGACGAAAGATTTTTCAATATTTCCAAAAAAATTTATTGAATTTCAGAACCAAGCTAACTTTTCTTTCTCATCTCATTTCAGTGGTCCGAATACAGATTCTGTTCATTAAAAGACTTTCAGAGGATGTTCAAACTACAAGAATTGATGGAAGGTAAATATCTAAGTTCCTTTACTGTTGACATTAGTGGACAAAAATGAAAATTTTCGCCGATGCACTGCATTCGGAGCTGATACCTTTCACCTAATATCTGACACTTGAGTGTGAAGGCACTGAACAAAGAAAGAGTAAAGAAAAAAGCTCTTGTCACGTCGTTTTCCCTGCTACATTTAATCAAGTTGAACATCCAGCGATCGAGTCGTGAAGATATCGGTGAGCCTATTAGGCCCTTGGGAAGACAAGGCAGTCTTGGGTTTGCTACATCGGCATCATTAGGCTGCGTTGCGGGGCTGCGACCCGCGTGGTATCGGCGCGATAGATCTCCTCCGGGAGCATCAGCTTCATCCCTTCCTCGCTGAAGCACGACGCGTTTTTGCAGCCATAAATTTCTTTTAAGCGCCGGCGGTGCACTTTTTTAACCACTGTGGCTGAGTCTTAAGACAGCTTAGCGCTTTATGGCTGCTCCCGCACGGCCCTGACATCATATTGTTCGCAGCGTATTGTTGCCCAGATTAAGCAGTACCTTACTTCTTTTCTGTGAGATGGATGTGCAAACTCTCAACCTCGGTACCATATAATGACACATGAAGTACCATGTCTTGAACGACAGCAAACATTCCTGTATTTCCGCAAAATTTCGAGACAATGGCTGGAACAGAGTGTATTGTGTAGAAATAGAATGAAAGAAATGTGATAATGATACTTGAGATAATACTACCCAGTAGAAAGATCGTTTAAATAAGTACTTAGTTAAATCTACGAATTTTCATTTATAAACAGTAAGTTATCGTATGTCTCTAAAGAATGAAGCATAATGAGAAGGCGGCCTGGGTGGTCGAGCGGTTGTAGGCGCTACAGTCTGGAACCGCGCGGCCGCTACGGTCACAGGTTCGAATCCGGCCTCGGGCATGGATGTGTGTGATGTCCTTAGGTGAGTTGGGTTTAAGTAGTTCTAAGTACTAGGGGACTCTTGACCTTAGAAGTTAAGTCCCATAGTGGTCGGAGCCATAATTAGAATTTTCAGGTTACATTTCTTCACCACTAACGTAATTATTAATAGACATTAAATCGTGAGCTGTCCGTGACTATAACTTATAGCTTAGGAATTATTAATTAATAATACTTTGTCATCAAATTTTATTTTAAATCACTGTCGAACGTGTTCCGGAGCTACAACTCTACTGTCAAAGACTAACGCCCACGGTATCTATACAGTCCTTGAAAATGGATTTTTTGCTCCGACACGCGTTGGAATTTGTGACTAACGACGGTAGGTGTGTTGTTCGCAATACAGAAAAGGAGCAAAAAGTTATTATACACAGTAAAATGAGGAGTAGCGGTTACTGTTGAAGAGACTCTTGGCTTCACTTTTGAGGCAGCAGTTACGATTCATACATCTCGACAATGTCCTATATTTCTAAGATGAATTTTGTTGCAACATACTACGTTCGTCGTTGGTGGTAGATATTGAAGCAGACCTCTAACCTCAACACCAAAGAAAGTCTGACACGACAGAAAATATAGAAAATGAGGTATATTTACCGTCATTTTCATTAGACTGCCATCATTAAAACAAATGGCTGAAGACAAGTTCATATACTACAGAAAAAGATTTCAGGAGGACCTGTAACGGTACTTTAATTTCTCCTGTTAATACGTGTTCTTCGTCGTTGTTGTTTTGTTGTTGTTGTTGTTGCTGCTGCTGTTGTTTTAATTACTGTTTTCAGTCTGATGACTTGATGATTGCTGATCCCCATGCTAATCTTTCCTATTCAGGTCCCATAATCTCTGCAGTAACTACTGCAACCTACATCCATCTGAAGATGCTTATTGTACCGAAACCATGGTATTCCTGTACAATCCGTACACCAAACGTATCCTCCCATTTCCAAACCAAATGTTACATGGTGATCCAGCATGAACCATGTATCGATGATAATCCCAATTTGCAAGCGGCTCAGTGTGTGATGTTTCTCTGTGAATGGTAGTAGGCCTACAAGTCGAAAGTTAAATTTTGAGGATATAAGTGAAGTATGTTCTAATATTTTCACTTAATATAAAACTTTTAATTTTTATCGATATTTATGGATAATCAGCTACACGTACAGCACATACTTGCTCATCTTTACATTACTCATACAAGTTTGAGCATATCCCGCACAGCCAGCCGTGAGTAAATATCTACTGCCTTCTGTACAGTAGAACATTTCGTCTCTTAGGAGATGACAGTTTTGTGTCGACGGTGCCCCAGGTCCTATTGTTTAGACTGTCTGTTAATCGAGAAATATTATTCTATATTATATGGTAAATTGAACACTGACGAGTTTCTTTTATATGCTTTATGCTATGGTTAATCGCATGTGCCAGTGGACAGAAGACTTGTAAATCTATATCTAGCTGCGAAGCACATCCCTTTACCACTTACAAGGAAAGACCACTGCTGTTTTAAAGGTAGGTAATATATCACAGCTCACTGTTGGAACCACACGACGTTCCGTAACACACACCGTAAAGTCAAAGTAAAATGCTGTTTGTCTCATGACGAAAATTACCGCAACTGTGATTGTTTTGCTGTCACATACGAAGACGCTACAGCGTCTAAACGTTTTTGATATTATTTTCGTCCCTTATATGAACTGATAATGATTAGTGCATATTTTGAATTCATGATGTTTTATGAAACACTTTCACGTGAGACAAACTGATTGTGGAATTGTCTGACTTAATCAAATGTTATTCTCTCGTATTTAAGTTTGGTTAAATGTCAGAAGAATTGCGGTGTGAACCACCTGATTTCGACCCACTGAATATTTCCTAAACGGGTCTAGGTATAGTTATCGAAATGAAGTTCTCAGAAAACAATTATGCGCTAACTGTCTGGTAATTTGCTTGTGTTGGCAACGCTTCTTTAATTTTTATCTAGACTGATGTGGGGGCTAGTATGTTTCTGTAACGAAACGGCTTTAAGTTCAGTGACCCTATTCGTTACCGGTCCAGTGAAAGTTTTGCAGAATTACGTAGACATCTTTGTAAATACAGGTGCCAGAGCAGACGGCCAGAGGCTGTGCGTCCACCACAATACACTGTCTCCGTCCTTTTCAGCGATGTTTAGTCGTATATTGGATGAGAGACAACGTCTTACAAGTGCCTTAGCACTCGTATTTAGAAAACGGGTTCGCTAGATTTTCTTTAGTGTCCTGACAAATAAAAACTGATACATTTGTTAAAAATCTATAGTATCGTTTACCAAAAACTTGTATCAGTATCCGGAACCACTTAGGTAACATTCTGAGTGTCCATGTTAAGTGGTTAATCCTGCATGTATTTGAAGAAAAATGTTACGTCTCCTGAAGAGGAGTTTCATAGGTATATTTCCTATTTTAATGCAAGACACCAACATGAGACATCCTTCCTTCCTTTTGAAGTGGTCTGTTTATGGCAGCTTTAGCTTCAGATAAGGCTTTAAATATTTGAACAAGTGCAACATAATGAGACAATCAGCTCAAAGTATGTCGAGAATTTTGAAGTGAAGTTAATTGATCATTTTTTAAAAATAGATGCACTTCATTCTTTTTTTAATGTAGCCGAAAGTAAAGAAACCGATAATAAATGGAAGTAATTCTGTAGGAGTTCAAAAAAGCTACGAGCTTCTCAAGACACAAAGCGTTCGAGGCCGAGGTTATTGCCCGGGACAGCGCCATTAACTCGCGCTATCTCTCACCACCCATGTGACGAAGACGGAGCAACCAATCACACAAATGATGCGATTGCCCCACCATCCCTGTGTGTGTTCGTGTGTATGTATATATATACCAAATTGACATGGTGTCTCCTTTGTTTCCAGTTCAGCCGCATCAAATACTTAGGAACAATGGCACGGTTTTCAGTCTTGTCTGTGTTGTTTGTCGCTCTACCTATTTGTTTCTCAATCTACTATGGTAAGTTTACTCTACTCAACAGTGAATAACTAGCGCAGTCAAGATTTTCAGGAGGCGTGTGTAACACCTTGTCTATCAAAGAAAGCTGATTAAGTCTTTGATTTTCATTAATGATATTAAATTACGGTAAACAAGTGGAAAAATTAATCGTTTCTGTAATAATTATTTCAAAAATTGAGAACTTCTTTTTATTCAGTCCTTTAATAAATATCCGAAAGCAAAGTGACGAAAAGTAATTCAATTTTTATGAAACTTCTGTATATCTTCCGTATTTGCTCCGCTATAATTTTTCTATAATTAACGTATTTCGGTAGTGCGTAAAGAACACCAATGAAGTACTTGACATGTAACTTTCGACAAGTACTTTGCACGCAACATAAAGTATATAAAATAAACAATTAGTTTTTACGTTAGCCTGAGGTAGGATATTTCCATAAGCTATATTACTTGTTAGTGTTAAATGCATCACTCGACTGTAATTTATTTGCATAATTTTTAATTATTTTCTCAAATAGTGTAGATCATTAGAAAGATTTCTATAATACCTACTTTTATACCGAAACTTTATCAAAAGTCAGATCTACCTAACGTTTAGTGCTCTCTGAGAATAGAGAGTACTAATATTTTTGGTTTAAGGTTTCAATGTAATTTCGCTTTCTGTGTTCTGTACTGACACTGGAAATGCTATCATTACTCCGGTGGGAAAAGGGCTACACTCTGTTGAACTATATCAGCTGCTCGCATCTGATGCTTGGTCTTAGAGTCTGTCATTGATTATGCCGTGAAGTATCACTCTCATTTCCACGCCTTCAAGCTTAATAATGTGTTATTCACTCCTTATACTTATAACAAAATATGGCATGTCGATCATTGTCGTTGTCTACCTAATTGTCATTGTGTAATTTTACACTGCAGATTCAGTTCCTTTTGACATTTTTTTGTGCACACAGTGAATAACATACACTTTTCAGCTCAAAGTATTTACATATTGACAAGTGCAATGGAATACTTACAGCTAGATATTAATAATTTGAATGTTAAAGTTGCTATAAAACTACATTAAACGTTACACTGACATTTTACTGGTCAGGCTTGATCGCTGTATACATCACTTTATTAACAGCTATAACAGATCATTACTATTGTCACATGATAAATAATCACTGTAGGAATGGTTTCCTAAAAATCCAGAACTGCTTATATGAGGACTGGGTGGTAAGGATGTATTGGCTGTCTTACACTTGCTCCTTTCTTCGTATGTTTAACACAGAAGTAAATATTTTGATACACATTTCTCTGCGTAAATTTTTAAATTATTAGTTTCTAATTCCCACTAAATTGTGACAACGAGTGTTTTTGGCGTGTTCGGCTACCAGGTTGCAGCAGTACAACGAACACATCGTAGCAGCTGAACAATAAAACCTCAATTGCCATATATTTCTGTTTCGTAAAAGCGATTTGAAGTAAGTAAATAACAAGACCTTCAACGCCGTTTCATGCATTTTGCAAAAAGAATGAATTAATGTACGTTGTAATTCCTATATTTTGCTTTACAATGGATCAGGCGGAAAGCGTAACTTAGACGGGAAAATGAGCAGGAAGAAAATCTGGAGAAAATTGGAATATTTCATCTGCTTGAGGTATATGTGATTTAGAAACGCATTTTACAGATTTCACCGTATAACAACAACATTGAAGACTATAAAATTGCTCAGAGAGTTGGTATTTTCTCAACTCATTTCTTATCTGAATTCGAGATAATCTGTACGGTAATGTAGCTATCATCTGTTCCACTGATGAGGAACGTCCGTTTAGATACTGGGACGTCTATGAATTCATTGCAGGAGTATAGACAAACAGTCTCGAGAAGTACCTTTGAACACGTTTCCTGAAAACATTCCGCACACAATGGATATGGTTTAAACCTAGTAGCTGCAAACAAACCTGACCTTACCGACGGCGTCAGTATGGAGACAGGGATTAGTGACCATGATGTCTTTTTAGCGACTATCGTTATTAAAGTTAATAAATCAACCAGGAAAGATAGGAGGGTATTTCTACTGGACGGAACAGATTAGCAGTTGTTAGCATCCCACTTGGACAATAAACTGACATGTTTCAGTTCCAGTATAATGGACGTACAACTATTATGGGGAAAGCTTAAACAGATTGTAAATGATCCTTTGAAGAGGTAAGTATCGAGTAAGTAGATTGAGGACGGGAAGGATTTAACGGCAAAATTCCTTGGAAGCTGAGGAAGCTAAGGGTGATGCACTCTAGATTCAAAAGATAGCGGACAAATCACAACAGGCAAAAATTATTAGAAATTCGTGCTCTTGTTAAAATATCTATGTATGAAGCATACAACAACTACCACCGTCATAGTTCATTAGAAGATACTACAGAGAATCCGAGAAAATTCTGCCTCTAAATAAAATCGCTTTGGGGGTCTAAGGCTTCTATCATGTCGCCCGTTGATGTTGACGATGTGGAAGCACAAGATAGAAAAAGGAAATACGAAGTTTTAAATTTCACATTTAAGAAATGGTTCACGCAGGAGACTCGTACAAACATTCCGTGGTTTGACCATCGCACAGGCTCCTGTATGGAGGACATAGTATTTAGCATCCATGTCGTAGAAAAACAACTGAAAAAACTGAAGAAGAATAAGTCGCATGTTCCGGATGAAATCCCATTTCGACATTACAAAGAGTACTCTGTGGCATTTGTGCAATGATATCAGAATCAAGTATCACGTATTCAAGCATTTCCGCCTGGTAGTGTGCTGTTCACCATGTGATAACCATTAAAATATGTCCGGTTACAACTAGCCTCTGGTTGGACACACAATGGATAATGTATACGGAAGGGTAAAAAGTAAAAGATTTAAGCTGTGTAGCTCTAGACAGAACATAGTTCTTTTCTGCAAAAGAAGAAGAGTTCTAGAGATAAATGAGACAGAGGCGTGGTTTCCACAGCACTTAGACTACTGTCTCCATATTACAGAATAGATACAATAATCCAAAATAATGAAACTACTCTCTATAAATGTAGCCGTGTGAAACAACCTTGGCGACCAGTACCCTGCTCTGGATCGAGCGTGCACCACCAATTCCCAACCTCTCTCGTGAATGATTGCTGGATAGGTATACTTCTCACACATATCAATGAAACCATCAGCAGTTCCCTTTCGTGATACTTTTTGCTCGAAAGTCAACTTGTGTTTCACGAATCAGAACCAAATCTTCCTCTTACTCAAATGTATGTTGATGATGCCGTTAATTCTGCCCTTGTTATCATGAATTCCTCTAACAATAACCTTAGAGCCTGAAGTTCAAAATTTCTCAGTTATCTGTTGAATTCTTGTTTGTGGTCAACATGAAAGTGGCAGTTCACGTGGAAGCTTTATTTCGAACTGGTTTTATAATTACTAATTTATTCTCATGCCTTATGAGTCAAAAAAAGACACAAGCCCTCTATTCATCAGATTGAGTTCAGCAGAAAAATCTGCTTTAACACTGCGTGCGGACAAGTATGTGGTGCCTATCTTCAGGTGTCTCAATGTACATGCGTTCACGCGTTTTAATGCACACAAGTTCCGTGAAATCGGTGTGTTTCAAACACGCCTCGTGAATTTATGTTTTTAAATATATGCTTAACTTATGAAGTGTTTTTCTCATTATAGCCTTCAGTCCCAATACCTATTTGACGCAGCTCTCAACGCTAGTTTATCCTGTGAAAGAGTTTTCATCTCTGCATAGGAACTGAAAAATGGTTCAAATGGCTCTAAGCATTATGGAACTTAACATCTGAGGTCATTAGTCCTCTAGACTTAGAACTGCTTAAACCTAGCTAACATAAGGACACCACACACATCCATGCCCGAGGCAAGATTCGAACCTGCGGCCGTAGCAGCAGCGCGGTTCCGGACTGAAGCGCCTAGAACCGCTCGATCACAGCGGCTGGCTAGGAACTGAAACCTCCTTCCACTTATGATGTTTACTATACTGAAAACGTTCGTTTACGTCAATAGTGTTTACCACTGACAGTTCAAAAATGGTTCAAATGGCTCTGAGCACTATGGGACTCAACTGCTGAGGTCATTAGTCCCCTAGAACTTAGAACTAATTAAACCTAACTAACCTAAGGACATCACAAACATCCATGCCTGGGGCAGGATTCGAACCTGCGACCGTAGCGGTCTTGCGGTTCCAGACTGCAGCGCCTTTAACCGCACGGCCACTTCGGCCGGCAGTGACAGTTCCTTCTATGGCGTAGGCAAAACAAAACTCGCCTGGAAAATATTTATAAGACTGACGCGGAATTGTCCGTTGTTGACGAATAGGAGAATTGCCCATCACAGAAAATGCTGTAACCCGTGATTTAAATACACCATTCGGTTACTGTCATATGTCTGCACATGGGCATCTTATGAATGCGGCGTCCGTAGTACTTCGCTGTGTCATTACATTTGAATGAGTGAGGGGACCATGCGCGTTTGGTGATTAGTTGAATACAACACGAAATGGTGCTAACGGTAAATCAGTGTGCGTTCATTGTCGAGTGTTATGCTAAGCACAATTCGTTCAAATGGTTCAAATGGCTCTGAGGACCTAGGGGAATCAACATCTGTGGTCATCAGTCCCCTAGAGTTAACCTACTTAAACCTAATGACATCACACACACCCATGCCCGAGGCAGGATTCGAACCTGCGACCGTGGCAGCAGCGCGGTTCGGGACGCACAATTCGTGGGCAATGTCTCCGGAATCATTTGCGCAAATGTTTGAGCACGGAAGTGTTTTGGAAAACGTTCCGGCAAAGTCTGCAGTGCCAAACGTAGTGGAATAATGGCACGAAAAGGCTGTGTAGCGAATAAGGACCATAACTATCCAAAAAGAGTTAGAATACCAAAAAACATTGCTCGAGTTAAAGAAAGCGTGGAACAAAGTCCAACAATATCTCAACGGGAATTTCTAGATCGTCGTGTGGAAAAATAATGAAAAGAATGTGACACCTATTACATTTGCTGTTGTCTATGAGACGATCTTTCGCATGTTGGGTTCCTCAGGTTATTTCTGAGTGGAATGGAATCAGGACTTTTGGATGCTCAGATTTTCATTCCTTCAGATGAAGCATGGTTCAGTCTGTCAGAGTCCATGACCTCACAGAACATGCGCCATTATGCACAAGAAAATCCTCATTAGTACTTTGAAGAGCCGTTGCATAGTCTCAAGAATGACGTTTCATCAGCAATGTATTGTGTCCGCCTTGGAACGCAATTCTTTCAGCAAACTGCTAGCACTAATCACTACGTCCAAGAAACTAGTTAATCCATATGAGTGTTTAATCGCAGAAAAAGAACTACTATACTGATATTTCAGCGAGAAGGAGCAACAGCTCACATGGCCTTGATAACGTCATCACGAGCGCACAATGCGTTCGGTGAGTAAAGGACAATCAGAAGCAGCAGTGCTGTCTCCCGGCCGCCTATCGAGACAGCGTTAGTTCACCAATTCTGCATTTAGTCCAGTCGAATTGGGCACAGAACGGCCAAGCAGGGGAACGTTTTGCAGAAGTTTTTTGACAATCTTTCTATATGTTTAGAGGGTGCTGAATCCGAATTATCAAAACCCACCGAAATTTCGTGCTGGCAATGAGCCAAAGCCGGCCGGTGTGGCCGTGCGGTTAAAGGCGCTTCAGTCTGGAACCGCGTGACCGCTACGGTCACAGGTTCGAATCCTGTCTCGGGCATGGATGTGTGTGATGTCCTTAGGTTAGTTAGGTTTAATTAGTTCTAAGTTCTAGGCGACTGATGACCTCAGAAGTTGAGTCGCATAGTGCTCAGAGCCATTTGAGCCAATGAGCCAAAAATTGAAGCAACATAAACAGGAGCTATTGTTGGTTTTTCTCTTATAGCTCGGAAACAACGCAATTTTCGGCAAAGCTGGAAATGTTTCCAAGTAGAGAAGATAAATTTTCAAATAAAACAGGTCAGAGTGACATTTTCTTCTGCCCACCCACATGACTTGTAGCGCGTGTTGAACTTAGTGCGCCGGCCGGAGTGGCCGAGCGGTTCTAGGCGCTACAGTCTGGAACCGCGCGCCCGCTGCGGTCGCAGGTTCGAATCCTGCCTCGGGCAAGGATGTGTGTGATGTCCTTAGGTTAGTTAGGTTTAAGTAGTTCTAAGTTCTAGGGGACTAATGACCTCAGCAGTTAAGTGCCATAGTGCTCAGAGCCATTTGAACCATTTGAACTTAGTGCGATTTCAAAGCTGAGAAGAGGGCCATCTCAGGACCTACCACATTGCACCCTTACCGTATTTTGTTACACATCCATTGCCTACTTCCATCCACCAGTAGAGTCACGGTGTTATTAGACTGGTTGGTACTTAACGCTTGCCGTGATGGAGGTTTAAGATGTTTGTGAGTTGACACTGACCTTCCCATCATGACGGGGAAGACTGTTCTATGTATTAGTCTCCTGCACCAGCAGTCGTGTACGAGCTGACCATCGTATGGCTCCTTAGAATATTCATTCGACCGGTATAGTCAGTGTAAATATGTAAAATAATTGTAAACAATGATTCCACTGAGAAGCGTGTTCTGTGTGACGGTGTACTGAACGATAGCAGAAAAGTATTACTTAGGCCAAAGTGGGCTTGAAGAATCTCTTGAAGCAAGTAAGAAACGGAAGGATGGGATGCTGCCTTTTGTGAGGGGCAAAAACGGTGGTTGAGGTTTATGAACCATGTCGAAAAATTACACTAAAGAAAGATTTAGGAGAACGAGCAAGCGAGAAGGTCCCACAAACACAGTTCTATAGAAACAATCTTCAAAGAAACAATGATAACACAGGTCGCTCAGGAAAACTTGCTCTCTATTTCTAAGAACAATGACCTCAGTTCTAAAGCACAAACTGGCCAAAGCAGGCATAACTTCCAAGCAAGATGTGGTAGATATTGTTACATTGACTATCAACGCCGCACTACACATTCTACCGTCGTAGTTGTTGCTACAGACATGGAACTACCTTCTCGTCGTTCTAACAGGCCTCAATCAACAATGTACACTGATCAGCCATAACACTATGACCACCTACCTAATAGCCTGTATGTCTTCGTGGTATGGAAGCAATGAGGCCTTGGTTGTCGCTCGAGAGAGTTGGCACCACATCTGTACACACAAGTCACCTATTCCCGTAAATCCGGGGAGAGGGGCGATCAGCTTTGACGCCATATTCAGTCACATCCCAGAACTGTTAGATCGGGTTCAGAACTGACGAGTTGGTGAGCCAGCACATCAATAGGAACTTGCCACTGTGTTCTTCGGACCACTCCATCATACCCCCGGCCTTGTGATATGATGCATTATGTTGTTGGAAAATGGCAGTGCCGTCGGAAACATGATCGTGATGAATGGGTGTACGTGTTCTGTAACCCGTGTACAATACTCCTTGGCCATTATGGTTCCTTGCCCGAACTCCACTGGACCAATGGATGGCCTCGTGAATGTTCCCCAAAGCATAACGGAGCCGCCGCCAGCCTTTCTCTATACCGCAGTACGGGTGTGAAGAAGATGCACCCCTGGAAGATGTAGGATTCACGCCCTCCCATCTGCATGATAAAGAAGGTATCGTGATTCATCAGACCATAAAGTGCTCAGCCACTGTGCCAACGTCCACTGATGAAGGTCGCGGGCCCATTTCAGTCGCAGCAGCCGATGTTGTATTAAAATTGGCACATGCATGGGTCATCGGCAACGAATGCCCACCGTTAAGAGTGTTCAGACACATTTGTAGTCTGCTCAGCATTAAAGCCTGATGTTAAACCGGCCACAGTTCACCACCTGTCCGGTTTTACCAGTATGCCAAACCAACGTGTTCAACATCTGTAATGACGGGTGGAAGCCCAATCCCACGACGTCTGGACGTCGTTCCACCTTGCTTGAAGACACTCACCACAGCACTCCTGGAACACCCGACAAGTGGTGAAGTTTCCGAAATGCTCGTACCGACCCTCCAGGCCATTGCAATCTAACCTCGGTCAAGCTCAGATAGATCGTGTGCCTTTCCAATTCTACGCACGGACAGCACGCTCACTGACACCACATGCACCATTCGTGTGTCTGTCTTGATCAGTGTAATGTAATGTTGGTGAAACGAGACAGAGGGAAGATCCCCCAGCAGTTTTGCTCTCTTCGTGGTATTGTATCTCGTTCGAAAGAATATCCTGGTTTTCCATGCAGTCAGTGCTTGTGACATTACTTCTGGTCTTTACAATCATGGCCAAGTTAAATGCATGACTACACTGAAGAAATATCCTGAATTTGAAAAGGACATACAAATATATAAATATCCAGATGCAGACAAGAAGCCATTAGCAGAGTCTAATAAACGATTCCTCATTAAGCTGCATGGTGATGTGCGAGGAGAGTCTCTGATTGACACCAGGTAAAGAAACTACATCAAATCAGCATTCAGAACAACTACCATCATCGCTTCTCTGCGACCAACTGAAGATGCTGCTGCCCAGAATTTTCTCCGGATGAATCACCAAGGACAACAACGACTGGGCAAAAACAAAAATCCTGACATAGATCGCATGGAAATTCAAAACTGGGTGTCGTGTCTACTTTTGTAGCTGCCGAAAGTCAGG
This sequence comes from Schistocerca americana, assembly GCF_021461395.2. Taxonomy (NCBI): domain Eukaryota; kingdom Metazoa; phylum Arthropoda; class Insecta; order Orthoptera; family Acrididae; genus Schistocerca; species Schistocerca americana. The sequence goes on along the minus strand of NC_060130.1, from coordinate 860,119,183 downwards.
TCTCTGCTGCTCGAAGCTCTGCATGAACTACGATACAATTTGTGAGAATATCGGCCACTTCGATTCGCAAGACTAAGAAGAAACCGTGTTGGAAATAGAGGAGGAACAGAAGAGCAAAACGAAGATTGCTGTTATTATAATTTACTGTTGACAAGCCTCATGACCTTATTATTGTAGCAAAGACTGTACCATTTTTCGACTCTAATTTTATTACAATTATAATAGGTAAATAATTATTTACCTGTTATCTGGATTGGACTCAAATTAGTCATCATATTATCTTACTCAGCTGTAACGCAGTATCAAGGAAAGACAAGGGCAAGGGGCACGAAGCACGAAGAGGATGAAAATACTAGGAAATTTCCTCATAATTATTATGTTAATATCATAATATTAGCATAATTATTATTGTTTCCAAATGCCAAATAAAGCATAATTATAATGTCGTTTACCTTAGTTATTTGTACACCTGTTAATTGTAGGACTGTGAAAGCTATCTACGCCACTTGGATATACTTCGCAGCATACTGAAGGATTAGGAGTTCGGTTTTGGTGGTGTCGCCCGAAATTACGCTAATTTCAACACGCGCTGCATGTCATACGATTGTTTGACGAAAAGTTTCACGAAGACCTATTTTGTGGAATATTTTATGTTCTTTATTTCCATAAATAGTCAACTTGGCCGAAAATAGTGTCACTTCCGAGCTACAAGCGAAAAACCTTAAAGGGCTATTTTTGCGAATTTTTTCCATTTTTGATCCATTTCTGACCAAAAATTTTGGTCAGAGTTAGAAGATCCTGATTCAGTACCCTCTAAAACGTATAGAAGGCTTGTCAAAGAAACTTCTACAAAGCTTTCCATTAAGAATCATCGTTTCTGTGGACTGATTACCATATTAAGATTCTTTAATATCTCAGGATGTGTCCTCTCAAACTCTCTTTGTCAAGTTTGCCCGTAAATTACTTTTCTGCTCTATTCGATTCTGTATTCTACTGTCACACTACACTTCCGTATCTTCTATTATCTCCTTCTGTCAACACTGCTCGTCGTCAACTCGTCAACTTCCACACGAGGCAATACCTCAGACGAATACTTCCATACAGAACACCTAAATTTAGATTCTATGCTAACACACTTTCATTTCTCAGGAATGTGGTCTTACTATTGTTTGTCTGCATCTGTTATACTCGTAATTTTTAGCATTGTCCACCATTTTGTTGTTCATGTAGCACATGAAGCACTCAGTTTTCTATAAAGTGAGTAGGTACAGTAATGAAAGAGGTACCCTGTCTAGTTATAATCTGAACGTATCTGATTGTTTTCAGACGGAGAGGAATTTCTACAAAGGGACCCCAAGGACCTAAGTGGCTCGGAATACGACCGACCAGTATACGCTATCTTCACTTCAGCCGAAGAATATGATAAATATACATCTTTATTGGAAGATGGAGGTATTCGTGCACTCGATTCTGAAGAAGTGTCTGCACCAGAGCTGAAGGTAAAACAAGAAACTACTTTTTCTATGTGATTTCCTTTTACCCTCTCTTTTCTTTTGGTCTTTAACTTTGTGATTTTTATTCTCTTGTTAAACGGAAACAGCTATGTTTACAATTTTTGTCATAGCCGATTACAGGTCGTGCTATAAACGAATACAGATATTTCTCTTTCACCTCACAGAAAACAGGAAAAAATTTGCCTCTCCTTTCAGACCCTCCTCCTCCACCACACGTAAGTACAAAAGTAACCACTGTAGAAACAGCGGAATACTAAACTTCATACACACACTACAACACAAAGAAAAGACTGTCCTCTGATGAACAAAATATGAGCGTATGGAATATCGGACCATCTGTGTGAAGGGTTTGAAGATTTTCTAGAAAACAGAACATAGCATGTCATTCGCAATGGAGAGATGTCTTCAGACGTAAGACTGACTTCCAGTGTACGCCAGGGGAATGTTATAGGTCCACTATTTTACACAGTATATGTAAATGATACAGTAGACTAAATCTGAAGTTCCATCAGGATTTTCACGCTGTTGTTTACAGAGAAGTAGCAACCTTAGAAAATTTTAACGAAATCCAGGGAAGACCTATAGAAGATCAACGCTTGGCACACGAAGCGGCAGTTGACTCTGAACGTAAACAAATGTAACGTGTCATGTACACATAGATACAAAGAGCCATGACTACATAATTACATGACTGCTGAAAAATCGCTGGAAGCACTAACTTCGATGAAATATCTAAACATATGCTTACGAAGCTATATAGAATTTGGAAATTTGTGGTAAGGTCTTATGGGACCAAACTGCTGAGGTCATCGGTCCGTAAGCCGCCACACTACTTAACCTAACTTAAACTAACCTACCCTGTGGACAACACACACACCCATGCCCGAGGGAGGACTCGAAACTCCGATGGGGGGAGCCGCACGGACCGTAACAAGGCGCCTAACACCCCGCGGCTACCCCGCGCGGCGAAGCGATTAGAAGTGGAGCGACAGCATTAAATTAATCCCAGCAAACGCGGATGTCAGACTGAGATTCACAGGAAGAATCCTCAGGAAATGTAATCCATCTACAAAGGAGATGGCTTACAACATCCTCGTTCGACCAGTACCTCAACACTGCTCACCAGTATGGGATCTATACCACACAAGATTTATGGATGCAACAGGAAAGATTCGTTACAGGTTGATCTAGTAAGGATGAATGTATCAGGAAGATGAAGGCAGATGCTGCAAGAGTTTTGCATCACGCCGAGGTTTACTGTAGAAAACTCTGAGAATGCAAGTTCCTTGAGTCATGAAACATATTGCTTCTTCCTACGTATATCTCACAGAAAGACCATGAAGATAAAATAAGAGCGAATGGAACCCACACGGAGGCCTACCAGCAACTCTTCTACCCTCGAACCATTCGCGGTTACAACAGGAAAAAAAACAAGTGATAGTGGTACAACGTGGCTTGCGGATTATAGACATAGATGTAGATGTGGAAAGACGACAGAAGCAGATACTACGACACTTGGCAGTTCTACTGACAGCCAACAGAGACAGTAAACGTTCGATTTGATAAACGCCCAGATCATAGCGTGAAGTGGATAATGGAAAATGCTCACTACAAGCCCATACCAGGATTTATCGGGCTGCTCAGACAATTAAACTCATTCCCATTTCGGCATGGATATGAACAGAGGACCATATAAAATGGTCAATATAAAAAATCTTAAGATCTCCAGTAAATTCTCTTACAATAATGTGTTTATAACCCTACGGTTAGGAGGCTAACGTACAAAGCTGCATTGTACTATAATATTTTAAATTATTTGAACATTTATCTAGTGCGAGGGTCGTTCAATAAGAAATGCCCCACATTTTTTAAAAAAGCTATTAATATACGAGGGTCGTTCAGTAAATAGTGCCCCAAATTTTTTCTCCAAACATTTTTATTGTTAAGAGTCAGAATTTGGTGACAATATACATCAACATGTCTAGTCCATGTACTACTTTTCCATACACTCTCCATCACGTTCTATGGCCTTGCACCAATGTTCAGGAAGAACATGTAATCCCTGCTGGGAAAAGCTCGTGTCCTATAGGCGTAGCCGTGTTTTCACTGCATGACAGATTCTCTCGTCGTCTTCAAAATGTGTTCTCCGTAGAGAATATTTAAGCGTCCGATGGACTACCTTTTTGTTTCCGGCGCAAAGTGGTGCATCCAGCTTTCATCCCCCGTAGCGATCCGCGAGAGAAAGGCCTCTCCGTCGGTCTCAAAATCCTCCAACAACTCTGATGAAATGGCCTTTCTTTCAATCTTGTGGTCCACTGTGAGTATTAGTGGATAACATCGCTAACACCTCTTTGAATTTCCGGAGTCTCGATCAAGGAGACGCACTTCCATTGCTGACCGACATCTGTAGAGCCAACTGTCGAGATGTGATGCGCCGGTCGGCACGAATAATGGCGTTGACACGATTCAGCATATCTGGAGCAGTCGCTGTGACAGGACATACCGAGCGTGGCAGATCATGGAGCTCTGTTCCTGCATTTTCTTGACGCATCACCCAGCTGTACTCCTATCAACTGGAGCATCACCATACATTGCACACTAACATTTATGGGTGTTCACTACGGTTTCTTTTTCTGCACATAAGAATTCAGTAACAGCACACTGCTTGTAACGTGAGTCGTACGTAGACGCCATTTTGAAGCTGTACTACATCTCTGCCATCTGCCAGAATGGTTCAAAACTTCACCGGTACACAGAACAAACATCAAATGTGAAGCACCTACAAGGATGTTTGTCTACGTATATTAACGGATTTTTAAAAGAATGATGGGAATTATTTATTGAACGACCCTTGTAAAATCACCTAAAAACTATACCAGGAAGACACGAAAACTTGAGGCTAATTCCCGAATCGCTCCATCAATAAGACAGTGACCATGTTCTCTCGTGTCACTATCAAAATGAACGGGAGCTGAGTCTTTAATGACATCCGCTAAAGCCTAAGAGTGCAGGATAGAGCAGAGCAGAGCATGGAAGGATCTTTTAGATGGTGAGCGCGAAGTATGAATTATGTTTGTGATGGTATCAAATCTCCTTCCCTTAATAGGCTTTTGAATCCAAAATCTTCATGATCTCCGTAATATTTCCTGTTAGTGGTGGAAACTTCTGTCCACCAATGTTATACCGGTACTTCAGCCCCATATGGAATTTTAAGTATGAAAGTGCATGTGGCAGCTGAACGGTATAGCACTGTAAACATGTCACTTCAGCTACAGACTTTCGGTAACTGTTATGAAGAAACTAAGGGAATATCCATTATAATGATACGGAGAGATTATAGATACAACTGATATCCGAAGTAAATATCCTTTCCGAAAATTTTGAATCAAACAAGCATACGAGCCTAGTCTATCTTAAGAGAATTTGTGGTGAAACCAGTACTGCTGCCACGTCATTTATCCCTCTCCCACCATTAACATGTACTCTCAACTCTTAGTCAATGACCAATCATTAAGAAGAAGGTTTCTACTGAACACTGTTTTACACGCACCTAAAGAGGCGCATGAGTACCAGAAAATTCTAACTTTGGTGCTGTCTCTCTCCGTGTCTTAAATAACTGCATTCCCACGCTTATGATTTCTACACAATAGAAAGAAGACCATGTTATTGCACTGATTATTGTTTATTAGAAGTATGTTCTTCTTCTATTTATATCTAGGAATCCTATTGCTCGGTTGTAACGTATATTTGAAAAAGAAGAATATTCCTGAGGTTAAGTTCGAACATGTTTGCTGCACGTGGTAAAGCGAATCATAATCAACTGCTTCTTAAACCAAATCAGCTGGGTTGATGTGCACATGAGCACCTGTAATCTACTAATGAAAAATTTCTTCCAAACATCAAACTTCTGTGAAAAACCATAGATGAGAAATACATATAAACAATTTTTCGAAGTCAGCAGTCGCAGTATTACTACAGATATCATAAAAAGTCCTGTCCTCCAAATGAATCATCGAGGCAATTTAGTTCAGTCATAGACGTCTCTTCAGGGATGAGATTCAAAGACAATTAGTCGGCATGAGGTGCCAAATTTCTACGATGCTAGCCTCTTGCACCTTAAGGATTTATTGGGTGTGTAAAGCAACCTAGAAAAAAGATACCGAACATTCCTAGTTAAGATCCAGATCTGTTCGATCTGAATTATCTTTTAGCCAATGTAGATTTAACGAATTTCGCTACCACTATTATTGCACATGCAAAACAGTTCACACTAACATTTTCAGAAGAAAACAAGCACTCAAAAGGGCTGTATTGATTCCTTAAACGGGGCATCGTACACCATTACAAAATGACGCTATCGAGAGGTTTCTGAATAATACTTTAAAAATTTTGTTGAGAGTCTGCTACTCTCCATCATCACCATGAGAATCACCGTTTTCAGAGACTTGAGATCAATAGCTGGATGGAGGTCTCTTCCACACCTTTACATGCTTTGCGCTGTATGCATGCACATGGGTCATGCATGTTTTATAAACATATAGACCACCTCGCCCCCCCCCCCCCCCCCCCCCCCGTGGTCCACAATTAGATCGTCAATGCGGTCTCTATTTTTCACTTTGAATAGAGTAAAGATTATATTATATTTACACATCTGCCTACGTGTCACATATACAGGGTGTTACAAAAAGGTACGGCCAAACTTTCGGGAAACATTCCTCACACACAAATAAAGAAAAAGATGTGGACATGTGTCCGGAAATGATTAATTTCCATGTTAGAGCTCATTTTAGTGTCTTCGGTATGTACTGTACGTCCTCGATTCACCGCCAGGTTGGCCCAATTGAAGGAAGGTAATGTTGACTTCGGTGCTTGTGTTGACATGCGACTCATTGCTCTAAAGAATTAGCATCAAGCACATCAGTACGTAGCATCAACAGGTTAGTGTTCATCACGAACGTGGTTTTGCAGTCAGTGCAATGTTTACAAATGCTGAGTTGGCAGATGCCCGTTTGATGTATGGATTAGCACGGAGCAATAGCCGTGGCGCGGTACGTTTTTATCGAGACAGATTTCCAGAACGAAGGTGACCCGACAGGAAGACGTTCGAAGCAATAGATCGGCGTCTCAGGGAGCACGGAACATTCCAGCCTATGACTTGCGACTTGGGAAGACCTAGAACGACGAGGACACCTGCAATGGACGAGACAATTCTTCGTGTAGTTGACGATAACCCTAATGTCACCGTCAGAGAAGTTGCTACTGTACAAGGTAACGTTGACCACGTAACTGAATGGAGAGTGCTACGGGAAAACCAGTTGTTTCCGTACCACGTACAGCGTGTGCAGGCACTATCAGCAGCTGATTGGCCTCCACGGGTACACTTCTGCGAATGGTTCATCCAACAATGTGTCAATCCTCATTTCAGTGCAAATGTTCTCTTTACGGATGAGGCTTCATTCCAACGTGATCAAATTGTAAATTTTCACTATCAACATGTGTAGGCTGACGAGAATCCGCACGCAATTGTGCAATCACGTCATCAAGACAGATTTTCTGTGAACGTTTGGGCAGGCATTGTTGGTGATGTCTTGATTGGGCCCAATGTTCTTCCACCTACGCTCAATGGAGCAAGTTATCATGATTTCATACGGGATACTCTAGCTGTGCTGCTAGAATATGTGCCTTTACAAGTACGACACAACATGTGGTTCATGCACGATGGAGCTCCTGCACATTTCAGTCGAAGTGTTCGTACGCTTCTCAACAATAGATTCGGTGACCGATGGATTGGTAGAGGCGGACCAATTCCATGGCCTCCACGCTCTACTGACCTCAACTCTCTTGACTTTCATTTATGGGGGCATTTGAAAGCTCTGGTCTACGCAACCCCGGTACCAAATGTAGAGACTCTTCGTGCTCGTATTGTGGACGGCTGTGATACAATACGCCATTCTGCAGGGCTGCATCAGCGCATCCGGGATTCCATACGATGGAGGGTGGATGCATGTATCCTCGCTAACGGAGGACATTTTGAACATTTCCTGTAACAAAGTGTTTGAAGTCACGCTGGTACGTTCTGTTGCTGTGTGTTTCCATTCCATGATTAATGTGATTTGAAGAGTAATAAAATGAGCTCTAACATGGAAAGTAAGCGTTTCCGGACACATGTCCACATAACATATTTTCTTTCTTTGTGTGTGGGGAATGTTTCCTGAAAGTTTGGCCGTACCATTTTGTAACACACTGTATATCCCTATTTCATTTTCAATATGTTAACTTTACATGGTTCTATCTTGTCTTTTCCCTGATCACTTTGTGTGTTTTCTTGTCTTTTCTATTAACTCATAACCCGAATTTTTCCGTTTTTCTGTGGAAAACTTTCAGTTTTGAATGGTTTTCGCGTTTAAAGTGCACTGAAGTGACAGAAGTGATGTGTTGGCAATATGCATGTATACGGATCGCAGTAGAGTGGCTTACACAAGGTATAAAGGTCAGTGCATTGGCGGAGATGTATTTTGTACTCAGGTGAATCATGTTAAAAGTTGTCAAGCGCAGTTATGGCTGCATGACGGGAATTAATAGACTCTGAACGCGGATTGGTCGTTGTAGCTAGACGCATGGGACGTTTCATTTCTGAAAGCGTCGGAGAATTCAATATTCAGAGATCCACCCCGTCAAGAGTCTACTGAGAATACCAAATCTCAGGCATTACCTCTCGCCATGGTTAAAATGGCTCTGAGCGCTATGGGACTTAACATATGAGGTCATCAGTCCCCTAGACTTAGAACTACTTCAACCTAACTAACCTAAGAACATCACACACAGCCATGCCCGAGGCAGGATTCGAACCTGCGACCGTAGCAGCAGCGCGGTTCCAGACTGAAGCGCCTAGAACCGCTCGGCCACTACGGCCGGCCTTCGCCATGGACAACGCAGCGGTCGACGGTCCCACGTGACGATCGAAAGCAGCGGCGTTTGCGTAGAGTGGTCTGTGGTAACATACAAGCAACACTGTGTGAAACAACTGCAGAAATAAATGTCGAACGTACAACGAAAGTATCCGTTAGGAGAGTGCGGCGAAATGTGGCGTTAACGGGCTACGGGAGCAGACGACGGACGCGACTGCCTTTGCTAACAGCACGACATCGTCTGCAGCTCCTGCCTTGGGCTCGTGACCATATCGCATGTCGGTTGGATCCTAGACGACTGATAACCAGGGCCTGGTCAGATGAGTCCCGGTTTCAGTTGATAGGAGTTGATGGTAGGGCTCGGATGTGACGCAGACCCCACAAAACGAGGGACCCAAGTTTTCAACAAGGCACTGTGCGAGCTGGTGGACTCTGCCTAATGATGTGGGATGTGTTGACAAGGAATTGACTGGGTTCTCTGGCCCAATTGAACCCTTGACTGACTGAAAATGGTTTTTTAGACTACTTGGAGACCATTTGCCACAATTCATGGACTTCACGTTCCCGAAAATATATGGAATTTTTATGGATCACAGTGCGCTATGTTACCGGGTCACAATTGTTAGCGACTGATTTGAAGAACAATCTGGACAATTCGAGTGAATGATTTGGCCACCCAGATTGCCTAATACGAATCCCAGTGAACATTTATGAGACATAATCGAGAGGTCACTACGTGTACTAAACACTTTGGCAATTATGGACGGCTACAGTGGCAGCATAGCTCAGTATTTCACAGGGGACTTCCAATGACTTGTTGAGTCCATGTCACGTCACCTTTCTGCATTAAGTCGGGCAAAAGAAGGTCTGGCACAATATTAGGAACTTTCACATGACATTTGTCACTTCAGTGTACATTCCTCAATGCTTTAAGTCAACAATGGTAACGTACACTGACTGTAAGTTTTCTTTCTCAGACAAATGCGGGACTCAGTCTTGCAAACTGTGGTTAGCTTAGTTAAAGGACTCCACGCCAGTTTTAGTCTTCTGTTAATATCGTTTACTGTTCATCATTTCACTGTTTTAAACTCCACGAGATGTAAAAACTCGTCAATTGGTTCTCAGTTTTTGTTTCTAATTTGTACTATTTTCTTTCCTACACATTTATTATGAGTTATTACAGTACAATTGATTCTCAGGCCTACTCTCAAACCATTTCTATCAAACGCTTCTGTTCGATGTTAATGTGTGTATGCAGTACAGAGAATTTGTACATTTCCATAAGCTAAACGAAGGTGCTTCACATACGGTCTATGAACAAAATATTCGTTTTTCTAGCGTAACGCTCTGAAAATTTCATCTACCGTTACTGGGAGTAATTTTGGTTGTATGGAAATTTTCTGTCTAACTCATCTTCCAGTTTTGAATCTCTCGCTATCTTCTGAAGACTAATGGAAGCTGCAGTACTGACTTACGTATTCTTCAATGTGCTAAAATAATTTGAATAAATGCTTCTATCGCATGATCCGTCGGTACAAATTTTGTTGAAGTTTAATGAACGGTGAATCTGAGAAAAATTGACATATTCATTGCTTCGTTCTATAATTTTGTTCGAATTGTTTCTAGCGCTAATCCAATTATAAGGTTCACTTGGTCCTTTACCCGGCTGAAAACCAATGTTATTTATTATTCGACTGGGAAAGTATAAATCAATTACTTGTATATTATGGATAGGAGTCTCACAAATCTATAGATTTTTGTCTTCTCTTTCTCTCTTCTTGCTTGTGATGGAGGATAATAACAATATTTTTCCATTTTTTGGGAGCCTGTCTTCTCTGATAAATATCCCTTAAAATTTTTGCCAGTTCAATTTGTATAACTTTTACCCTAAGTGTGATCACATCTATTGAAATGCCATTCTCTCTTGATGACTTTTCTTTCGTCGTATCTAGAATAGCTTGATATACTTCATGTTGTATGCCTTCCAAAATGCATTTATTTTCATTTATAACTGCCTGTAAGCCTGGTTCATCCCCTTAAATTTATAAAATTTTGATGGAATCTTGGAATACCTGTAAAATGTTATCTCTACTAATTTTCTTAGTACATTACCGCATTCCCTCAAATATATTTAGGAACAGTTTGTTTTGGTTCAGTATCATCTATTATGTACCTGCTACCGCTTTCTTGCGACTATAACATCATATTTAACAGCTGCTCCGCTCCAATTTAGACATTCTTTTCTTTTGATTTCTTCGTAGCTCTTCGTTCTTTATTTTTACTTCGTTCATTTTCTAAAATGTTCACCATGCTCCTTAATTTACTGGATACCTCTTTCTTCCTAGACAGATCCTCATAACCTGTACTGCTAATTTCCTGTCTGATAAGTCTGTTTCTTTCTTCCTTCGCTCCAGTTTTGCGCTCCATGTTGGGAGTTTATGATCACTTGCAATCAGAAAGCTGCTTGATGAGGCCCACATATATAAAATTTATTTTTCATTTCATGAAATGTCGTCACTTCAATTTTTTTCAGCTAAGTTATCTCCAAGTCAGTTTTCTGTATGTATTCTTGTGTATGAATATTTTAACAATTGAGATGTATTCCCGGAAAATTTTAATAATTTATCTCTTCTTTCATTTCTGGTATCATAACTGCAGTTTCCTAAAGTCAGCTAAAGTAATACGTCACAGGGCATTCGACATAATGATAGCACGTGACGTCCTAATTGTATGTGTTTTGGCGTGAAACTTTAACATATTGATGATATTTTCCTTAAAAACGAAAAATGATGATATAGTAACTATTATAAACTTTTCTTTTCACATGCATCAGTAAGTTAGATTCGTTTACTTGCTTTGATATTTAGTCTTCCATGGTTCTTCTTAATTCTTTTTGCAAATTGACGTGCATTCCACATATGAAAGTGCTTTTCTTTGTGAAAAGATATTTTACCTTTGTTGCAGTTTTATTTATTAACTGTTCCGCCTATTCTAGGTGGATTATTTCATACACTATGAATAAAAAGCACACGACCCTGGTGTAATAATTTCCAATATTTCCATTCTCCAAAGTTAATTTCATGAACTCCACAATATGGGTACATTTTATTATGTTTCAGGAAGATCTGATAATATGGCATATATCGATGGATTCTGTGCAACGTTTGTCTTTGAAAGGACTGTAGGCCATGGTACACTTGTTGCTAATTACTACCCGTTTTATATTTACACATTCATGTCTCAGTTGCATGGTATCATACCCTTCTGCAGTTGTATACGCCTGCTATACGCATGTGAACACCTAAGTTATTTTGTGCTCTTTTATACTCACATTTTATAGATTTTGTTTACCATTAGCAGACAGTCCCTTCATTTTCGCCATTGTCATTAGATGTATGTGTACTTACGGATCTAGCCATCATTTACTTTAAATGGGAACATTCACATTACCCCATGACATGCATGGTATGACACATGATGAAGGCCTGTCTGCACATGTTTTGCATATTTGGACCTCTATATTCCCAATTAGGATTCTTGACTTTGTTACACTTGTTTAAGGTTCGTAACAAGTGCACTGTTTTTGTTCTGCTTGAGTTTAAGATGTAGTTTTCTGTGACTAGGAAAGTCATTTAAGTTTTGCCATGTGACATGTCCGTTAGTATTTTATGCACGTGTACACTGCCCTCCATAAGTTTGGAAACACTATGCTGCGTATTACAACGGAGCAAGATGGAAGTGATTCTTATTGGTTAGAATACTGAATAGGAAGCTCAGATAACTGTTAATAATTACACGTACAGTATTGTACACTTAATATTGTGCATATACATACACATTGGAACATACTGGTATTTCTCCGTTTTATGTAAGCCGACGTTACCTGTCCAAGCAGTTCTACTAAACACGCCAGGTGGCGCGAGTAGTCCGCATGGCTATGTAGAGGTACGTTGCTTACATTTCTGTTCACATGGCTCAAAATGGTTCAAATGGCTCTGAGCACTATGGGACTCAACTGCTGTGGTCATCAGTCCCCTAGAACTTAGAACTACTTAAACCTAACTAACCTAAGGACATCACACACACCCATGCCCGAGGCAGGATTCGAACCTGCGACCGTAGCAGCAGCGCGGCTCCGGACTGGAGCGCCTAGAACCGCACGACCATCGCGGCCGGCTCTGTTCACATGTAGTTGCGTTTGCGTAAAGGTATAGCACGCCGCGAAAGTAATTGAAAATGGCCTCAAATTAGCAGATTCCTAATGAATCACGGGTAATGATAGTCACTTTGCACCAAAAAGACAATAGTGTACGACAAATAGGAAAGAAACTGATAATTTCCATCAGCGGAGTTGTCAAAACCATACACCGGCATCGAGAAACAGGCACCTATAGTGATCGTTCTCACAGGAGCACCCAGGAAAATATGAGAACGCCAGGAAAAGTATTTGGTAGTGACCAGTAAACGTAACAGATTAAAAACTGTCCGTGAATTGACTGCTGAACCTAACGCAACGAGGGATACACCGGTGAGTGAGTCAACAGTGAGACGACGCCTGGCAGACAACAACCTCCGAGGTTATGTAGCCACAAGAAAACCACCGTTATACCATGTTAACAAGAAGAATAGGCTGATGCATCCAAGTTCGAAATATTTGGAAGTAAACGCCGTCAATTTGTACGCCGTTTATCGCATGAACGCTTGAATCCTCAGTGCGTAATTCCAACTGTAAAGCATGGAGGGGGTTCTGTGATAGTATGGAAATCCTTTGGAGGGAATAAAGTCGGAGATTTGGTGAAAGTAGATGGAAAAATGAACCAAAAGGATTATCATGCCATTCTCCAGCGACATGCTAAGACATCTGGTTTGCGTCTGATGGGGAAAGGGTTTGTGTTGCAGCAAGACAACGACCCGAAACATACGTCTCGCTTGTGTCAGAACTATGTGAAGTCTCTAGAGGTTCGTAAAATATTGAAGAAGATGGAATGGGCGCCCCAGTTCCTTGATTTTAACCAAATCGAGCTGCTATGGGATAAATTGGACAGGAGGATCCGAAAACAGGAAATCTTGAGTGGATCACAATTGTGGGAGGTCCTGCAGCAAAAATGGAGATTTATTCTATCTGAAACCTTGGCAAAACTGACACAGCGCATGCCGAGAGTGTGCAAGGCAGTGGTGAAAGCAAAGGGTGTCTATTTTGAGGAATCGAAAATTTAATTGTAGCATCTTCCTGTGTATTATCTGAGATTATTAAACATTTGGAAAACAACAAAATGCATTTTTATACTGTATTTCCTTTCCATTGTCTATAATTATTAGGTGTTTCCAAACTTATGGAGGGTAGTGTACTTTTGTATGTAGATATTACTTACTTCAGGTTTTATTCTTGGTTTTATTTGTTAATGTCCTTTATATTCAATATAGACATCTGCACCATTTGTCATTTGTCTGTACACATTCTACAAACCGTACGGTACCATCTTACTCTTACCTCCACAATCTATGTATATTTACATCTGTCTCATTTTATCGCCACTGTCATCCTTCCACCACAGTGTCTACGGGAGCACTGTACTTTGCTGTATATGGCGGACGGCAGCAGGATAGCAAGGTATGTTCGAGATATAAAGGGATGCAATTTAAAGGGGCATGATCTGAAGGGACAAGTCATGTTATTTAATGGGGTGGTAGTTATCTGTTACATGTTTAAGCACAGTTTCTAGGTCACTGATGACATCAGCTCCAGTGTCAGGTTACACAATTATACGAATTCTGAAGCAAATAATGCCCCCTTACACTCCTCATATCCCCCAGGCCTGACCACACACCTGATAAGCGCTTCTTTGACATATGAAATACAAATTACCCTGGGCATACAGGATACAAATAATCTTGAGAAGATATGTCATGTTACAGTCTCTTCCTCCTCTCCCCTGGACCAATGGGATTATAGCTCTTGTCTGGCCCTACCAGTTTTAGTACGAGAGGAGTTGTTTGAAATGCTCTATTCCAGGCCTGAGCAACATAGAGATAGGACCATCAAGTTTGTTTGGGGTCACCGTGTTGATATTTATTATGAACAATAATGCAATCAGTTTATTACAGCTAGGTAAGTTTAGCCATTTGAGCTGTAGGGAGAGGACCAGTGTGCAGATAGTATTTAATAATAAATATGCGAATTTTGTCTGTTGTGGTGTTAGCAGAGACCAACCACCACCCTCAAGGCAGACATCTAAGTACTATGAGAAGTAAGTCTGTCTCCATGGCGCTGATATGTAAGATATTCTCGGTTTTCCTTCAGCGTTAATTCGGGATAAAATTTCGAGCTTTCGATGATAGCCTCCATCGTCATCGTCAGGAGCAACTGAGCGGTGGCGTCATCAGGGCAGACATTGACACCGTCTGCAACAGAGTAAGTAATCGTCGACCAATCACAAGCCGAACAATCTAAAGCTGTCCATGGCTATATGAGGCCACCACAGCAGCAGTGAAGACGGTCAGTGGCTCCTGACGATGACGATGGAGACTAATGTCAAACAAAAAAATAATAATAAGTGGTTGAAATGGCTCTGAGAACTATGGGACTTAACTTCTGAGGTCATCAGTCCCCTAGAACTTAGAACTACTTAAACCTAACTAACCTAAGGACATCACACACATCCATGCCCGAGGCAGGGTTCAAACCTTTGACCGTAGCGGTCGCGCGGTTCCAGACTGTAGCGTCTAGAACCGCTCGACCACCCCCGGCAGGCTAACGTCAAAAGCTCGAGATTTTATTGCGAATTGACGAGGCAAGAAAACCGAGAAGGTTTTACGTATCAGTGCGGTCGCCAAAGACTTCGTTTCCTCTACGGGGAAGACATCGCACGCTAGATCCGTCAGCTGTAGGAGCTGCGCGTCAAATATGCACAGTTGCAGAATAATTTGGCATTTCTGCAACGCCGTCGCGATAAGAAGATTGTGCCTACGTTTGCTGTGGTTAAACATCATATCAAGTCCACTGGAATGGAGAATATATTACAGGAGACCAGCCGGGCGATCGTCAAAGAAAGGTTACGACACACAAGGTGCGAACTGGATTTTAATGCACGCAATTTATATAGTTGCCATCTTTTGTTATTTACAGTTCTCTTGCCATTTGACTGGGAGTGGGTCCATATCACCATGGCTGCTCATCAAAGAGCTCATCTTAGCAATACATCGGCTAAACAAGAAAAGAAATTTGAGCGTCTTGCAGCTATGCGAAGATCGCTGTCATCGTATCAAACAGCACACACTGGCGTCAACCTGTAGGACAAGTACCTGGACAAAGGAGCCATCTCGGCCCTTAATAAGGGTTTGAAATTTGCTTCTACACCACGTACTAGACCCATCGTGGATCTTACCAGTGGAGCAGAACAGGCATGTGGTATCTTGCACAGGACCACGCCGACGAAGTGAGACTTATTACCAGTCGCTTTTTGGCCTTAGCTAAGCCTCGAAAATCTAATATCGGTACAGAGAAGACAGAGGGGCTTCGTTTACTTCAAAGAGATGAAGATCATGTCGTATTACCAGCTGACTAATGAAATGCCACCGTCGTCGTTAATGCTACCGAATATCACAGCAAAATGACATCACTATTGGAGGACACTACTTGCAAATGATTTAGTCGGGACCCAACTTTGACGCACATCAGAAAAACCACGGAACTACTGAAGAATTCCTGTCCACCAGACGATGTAACGGAAAATTTCAGAGACGTAACTGCTAGACCTTCCAGGTTGTACGGACTACCAAAGATAAACAAGGATAATGTTCCCTTAAGATCTATCGTCAGTGCAACTGATTCTCCTACCTACAAGCTGGCCACACACCTAACAACGTTGATGATTCCCATAGTCGGCCGTTGTGAACATCACATCCAAAACTCCCAGATGTGGACTGAGATAATCAAACAGATTACAGTTGGTGCAAATGACATTTTATCACTCTGCATGTCGTATCGCTGTTCAAAAAAGTTCCTGTGGAGGACACTTTGAAAATGATGGCCAATCTTTTACCTCCTGAATCAATAAAGTCGTTCTGGCTTGCGATGACGACCACCTACTTTTTGTATGATAGTAAATTTTTTGAAATGACGGACGGTATGGCGACGGGCACTCCGTTGTCTCCATCATTGGTTAAATTTTGTATGGAGAATTTTGAGGAACGTGCGTTAAATTCGGCTCCACTCCGTCCGTCCTTATTTTATCACACGCTGACGATACATTTATGATATGGCCACACGGCGCAGAAGCTCTCGAACTATTCATGGAACACATGAACAGTATACATCCGAACATCAGGTTCACTGCCGAAATGGGTAAGGGAGTAAGGTTGCCATTCTTAGACGTTTTAGTACAATGACAGGCGGACGGGCGTCTCGGCCAGTCAGTGTACCGCAAGCCCACGCATACCGATTTATATCTCAGTGCATAGAGTTTCCATCATCCTGTTCAGAAGAGAGCCGCTTTGAACACGTTGGTATACAGAGTGTAAATTTTAAGTTGACAAACAAGAGTAAATCGTAAAAACTTTAAAATTTTAGACGGGAACCCCCATTTTTTATTGCAGAATCAGATTCTACATAAAAAACTACTCACATTTTGTCTTAAACATCTGTTTTTATGCTTGGCAGTTAGCGCTGTAATTCAAGTAAATCCATGTTCTCATTTTTGCGTGGAAAATGGTTACGGTTAAATAAAAATACTTATTTACTTCGTAAAGTTTGATTCGCTAAAACTAAAGGAATTAGAGTTTTACAAGTGTTGACCCAAATCATTGCTGCACAGATTGGCTAGGGAGATGACAAGATTATATAGAATGTCTGTACAAGGTGGATCAAATACCAATTGAAATGAGGCATGAGGAGGAGGAATGTGTGCCAGAAGATGGAAAGGTGCACAGCATCCAGGAAACAGAAGCAGAAAAACCCAGAAAGAGATGAAGAATCAGAACTGATGTGGAATCGAAAACCTTCCTGCAGAAGTGTTAAAGAGTTTGGGAAGCAGGGGAAAGAAGAAAATAGAAATATACGAAAAAGATAAATGGTCTGATGACATTTTTGGAACGGCAATGATACCAACTGAGAAAAAGAGAAATATCAAAAAATGTGAAGAGCATAAGACTATCAGCCTAATATCTCACGTAGCTAAAGTAATGCTGATAGAACTGAATAGAAGGCTATATGACAGTTTGGATAGGTGGAATGGGGAGGAACAGCTCGAATTTAGAAGAGGAAAAGAAACAAGAGATGCTCCTGGCCTGTTAAGAAACATAGAGGAAAGGTATACTGAGAAAGATAGAGAAATTTCTGCTGCTTTAATTGATTTGGAAAAAAGCTTTCGACGGAGTACAATGGAACAAGCTGACACTTTGAAGACGAAAGGAGTAGATTAGAAGGAGAGACGATTGGTACAGAACTTACACTTACAACAGAAAGTAAGACTAAGGACTGGAAAGGCAATATCTGAAGGAAGCAGCATTGGAAGGAGGGTTAGACAAGGTTGTAGCCCCACTCCCTTATTGTTCAACTTACACGTGCAAGAGAGTATTGCGAAAGGCTTAGATGAAAAAAGAGAAGTGTGTATTGCTGGAAAGAGAATAGAATGTATACAATTCGCTCATGACATGGCATAACTAGCAAAAAGCGAAGAAATTAAAATAAAATGCAAAAAATTCTGAGTGCTGCTTGTATGGAATACGTGATGGGAATCAACACAGCAAGTATAAAGAGCACTGTGATCGGCAATGGTAGGAGACTGGCACATATTAAGATAGGAAAAGATAGTATCAGCCAAGTAAGAGCATTTAGATATATTGGAAGTACGATTACCGAAGATAAGAGAAATTAAGGCTCATACAGAGGCATATAGACGGTGGTTTCTGTCCATCAGTCTACGTTTGCGAGTGGTACAATATGCCCTCCAAAACGCACAATACAGTGGAATGCGGAGTACGTGTGTTCTAAAAACTGCAGAAGAGATGTCATAATCACATGATCAACTCTTAATCATACAGCGAAGGAGTTTGGACCAACTTTAATTAACGCAAAAATCTGTAAAATGTGTGCGCGAGTATTCATCTGATAGTAGTTCGGATATATACCTATGTAAACAATGAACTGGATGCCCATGGCCACAACAAAATAGGCTCCCATCAAAGAATAACGACACCGTTATCGTGATAATTATAACCCACAGATATTAACACAACCTGGTATGTGTTTCAGCCATTCCAGCGAATACCGTTTTTTTTCTTTTCTTTTCTTTTTTCTTACGCAACACGCCTAGAAAATCCGAAACGTTTTAAGTAAGAGATAAAGAATTTTACTTTTGGCCCAACATAATGGGTAACCGTGGGTATTTTATAAGTGCTTACTGATATTAGTGTTACGTATTGTTCCAGGCTGTCGACCCATTTTAACCATAGCCAGCACTACATTGTACTAAAAACATACATTTGCATGATTAAATAATATAACAACGCATTTACAAGCCATACTAATTTAGAAATGTAATTTGGTTATGACGAATAGATGCCCATCCAGTAGAACAACATATAAATCGATACTACTACTGTCAGGAACCCTGTTTGAGTGTTTGTGTAACCTATTGTTGGCCTTGATTGCCTGGAGCGCCTGTACTTCTACACAATACAGCCGAGAGGACGCGCAGCAGCAGCAGCAGCAGCAGCAGTAGCACTTCTCTGATAAACAGTAATTTATCTTAGTCTTCTGCAAATAAGTGAACTATACGTGTGAATTTTACTGTGTAGACTATTGGTAAGAAAATTAATTGTAGTTTTTGTTTTTGGGTACGTCTTGTGAATATCCCTGTGTAGGGCGGCTTCCTAGTGTAAATTTTCCCGTAGCCAGAAACTCCGTCACGCCAATGTTTTAATTTTGTGCTAGTAGACAAGACAGCACACACTTTAGATCAGTGCATTCTAGTTTCAATATTTATTCGTGCAATAACTTTTCGGTAGACAGGATTTCTGGTAATAGGTAACTGTAAATACATCAACTTCTGTAGAGAAATTTATTCCTGTTTAATAGTTTGCGGTCTCAAACTACAGTGAAAACTCTTCACAGAAACTTTTAATGTTACCTTATTCTCATTTGGAATATTTTGTATACATTTCAAACTCAGTAGCGCCATTTGAGACCTTATATCTATTTTATACACGGTAAGATATGGCTAGGGACTGTGCTTGTTGTGAGGGACACAAAGAGAGTTGGCAGCTGTCCGTAAGCAGCTGGAAGCTGCGTTGACCACCGTCGATAAGTTTCTAGCTAATGCACAAAGTTGCGGTGAGGTCGGGGCGCCAATAACGAAAGCTGCGACCCTTTGGTGCCACTGGAATCCCGTTGTGACCCGGACGTCGCTGCGGCTTCTGATACGCAACACCTGACCGGACCGTCCTCGCTCCAGAGTGGGTGGCAGACCCTGGTGGGTTCGCGTGTCGCTAGACGGAAGGCGAAAGAGGGAACAGGCCGTGCGGCTGGCTCCCTTCGTCTTAGCAACAGGTACGAGGTGCTACCCAGTGTTGATGATAACTCTAAGCCAGCACGGGATTCCTCTCCTGTTGGGCCCGCGGTCGATTTTCCTGCCCAGTCTGGACACGTACAGAGGATGGGTATGCTTGTCATTGGGAGCTCCAATGTTAGGCGAGTGGTGGAACCATCAGGGAGATGGCAGGCAAAGCGGGAAAGAATTCCATTGTGAATTCGGTATGTTTGCTAGTAGATCTCATCCGTGACGTGGAGGTGGCCCTGCCGGCGGCTATCGAGCGCACTGGGAGCAACCAGCTGCATGCAGTGGCACATATCGGCACGAATGACCCTTCCACTTGTGTTCTGAGGCCATCCTCGGCTCCTTCCGGTGATAGCTGGTTTGGTGAAGGCAACTAGCAACGCACTTCGGGTGCAGGCTAAGCTGTCTATTTGTACCATCGTACCGATGGTAGGTCGCTGTCCTCTGGTTTGGAGCAGAGTGGAGGGTCTGAACCAGAGGCTCAGACGACTCTGCGATGGTATCGGATGCGAAATCCACGACCTCCGCTATCGGATGCAGAATTGTAGGGTTCCCCTTAACAGGTCAGGCGTGCACAACACGCAGGTGCGACTACTAGGGTAGCGGAGTACGTGTGGCGTGCACATGGGGCTTTTTTAGGTTAGAGAACCCCTCCCTTGGGATCACAGACAATTCACCTGTTAAATCAGCCACAGTGACTTCAGAGAATCTTGGCCCTCGTAGATCAGAGATAGAATAGGTTAATATGATTTCAGTAAACTGCAGGAGCATGCAAGGAAAGGTCCCAGAATTAGAAACGCTTACTGAAGGTTATATTGCACAGATAGTATTGGAAACAGAAAGCTGGTTGAAACCAGACGCGAATGACAACGAAATCCTAAGTTCAGATTTGAATGTTTATCATAAGGATAGGATAGTCGCCAGTGGTGGCAGCGTGCTTATTGCAGTAGAAAATTCGTTAAAATCTAGCGACGTTATCACGGATTCCGAATGTGAATTAATCTGGATGAAACTAAGTATCAAATAACGGTCAAAAATGGTTATCGGATGCTTTTATAGACCACCCGGGTCAGGATCTGTAGTTGTAGAGTGCTTCAGACAGAATTTGAAGAACATCACTAGTAATTTTTTCTGATCATGCCGTTGTAATAGGGGCTGACCTCAACTTGCCAGGTATAGATTGGGAGTGTTATGCCAACTGGTGCCTGAGACGGATAGTCGTGTGGCATTTTTTTGGTTGTCTTGTCCGAAAATTACTTTGAGCAGCTAGTTAGAGAATCAACTCGTGAGAGTAACGTCTTAGATCTCCTGGCAACATACTGACCTGAACTTATCGAATCAGTTAACGTAGAGGAATGATAAGGTTGTGACAGCATCTATGACGACGGATCCTATAAGGAATTTTAAGAAAGGTAGGAAGATATAGTTGCTCAGCTAGGGTGACAGGATACAAATTTCAGAATATCTCAGCAGTCAGCATCAAATATTCGGTGCTGAGAACGGAGGAGTCGAGAACAAATGAAAAAAATTCAAAGGCATCGTTCAATACGCCCTAGACAAATATGTTTCGAGTAAGAATTATAGCGATGGGAAAGGTCCATTGTGGTTTAATAGTCGTGTTAGAAAAGCACTACGTAAACAAAGAGCGCTTCATCTCAGATTCAAGAGAAGTAAAAACCTAGCTGACAAACAAAAACTGAACGAAACGAAAACGAGCGTAAGAAGAGCAATGAGAGAAGCGTTCAATGATAATGAAAGTAAGACGGTGTCAGCCGAGCTGAGTAAAAACCCTTAGAGATTTTGATGGTACGTAGAATCAGTATGTGGGTCAAAATCATTAATTCATTCTCTCAGCAACCACACCGGCACCGAAACGGAGGATAACAAACAGAAGGCCGAAATAATGAATTCGGTTTTCCGCAGTTATTCCACCGCGGAAGATCGTAACACTGTACCTCCTTTCAATCGTCGCACGAACTTCGAAATGGCAGATACTGAGATAACCGATCGCGGAACTGAAAAGCAGCTACAATCGCTTACTAGTGGAAAGGCGTCAGGATCAGATGATACACCTGTAAGATTCTATAAAGATTATGCGAAAGAACTTGCTCCACTTCTAGCAGTAATTTATCGCAGATCGCTTGAGCTACGAAAGGTACCTAACGACTGGAAAAAAGTGCAGGTCATTCCCGTTTTTAAGAAAGGCCGTAACACAGATCCACTTATTATCGTTGCCGTTTAATGAAAAAAATAAGAGCTTACAGAGTATCGGAGCAGACTTGGGATTGGATTCAAGACTTTCTTGCAGACAGACCTCAACACGTCGCTCTTAACAGAACGAAATCGACAGATGTAAAGGTAATATCCTGAGTACGACAGGGAAGTGTGATAGGACCGTTGCTGTTTACAGTATATATAAATGGTCTAGTAGAAAGCGTTGGATTCTCGTTAACGCTATTCGCAGATGATGCAGTTGTCTATAATAAAGTAGCAACGCCAGAAGATAGTAAGAATTTGCAGAACGACCTGCACAGAATTGATAAATGTTACAGGCTCTGGCAGTTGACACTGAAAGTAAATAAATGTAACATATAGCGCATACACCGGAAAAGAAATCCACTATTATACAGCTACACGAGTGATGACAAACAGCTTTAGGCAGCTAGGCGTAACTATCTAGAGCGACTTAAAGTGAAATGACCACATAAAACAGGAAGTGGGAAAATCAAACACCAGACTGAGATTCATCGGAAGAATCTTAAGGAAAAGTAACTTATCCACGAAATAAGTGGCTTATACGGCGCTTGTTCGCCCGATACTTGAGTACTGTTTTCCTGTCTGGGATCACTATCAGGTAGCACTGATAGAGGAGATAGATAAGATAGTATGCAGAGCGGCCTGTTTCGTTAAGGGCTAGTTTAACTGCTGAGAGAGCGTTACGGAGATGCTAAACAAACTCCAATTGCAGAGAGACGTTGTGCTTCACAGACAGATTTACCACTGATATTTCGGGAATTCAGGAGGAGTTCGACAACGTATTAGCTCCCCACACAAACACCTCGAGTATTAGCCACTAGGTGAAAATTCGAGAAGTTAGAGCCAATACAGAAGCTTACCGACAATCATTCATACCACGCACTGTTCACGAGTGTTGATTCGTTGATGCTGCCCATTATCGCTATCCGTCTTCCCCCTCTCTTTCTCCATCACCTCCGCCCTCGTCATCTCGTTCGCCTACCACACCCACACCCACACCCACACACATATATATATATATATATATATATATATATATATATATATATGTGTGTGTGTGTGTGTGTGTGTGTGTGTTAGTGTATGTGTGTGTGTGTGTGTGTGTGTGTGTGTGTGTGTATGTAACCGGTTTTCGTCAAATTACCGAAGTTTAGCGCCGTCAGGCTGGCAGGCTGGGCTAGAACTTGGATAGGCGACCATCCGACCTGCCAAGCGCTGTTGGCAAGCGTGGTGCACTCAGCCCTTGTGAGGCCAATTGAGGAGCATTAGATCCCCACCTGTCAAACACACTTAAGTCTTATTCAGCAATTTGTTTAAGAACCGAGAAGCGTGTGTTGTAGACGGAATCTAAACTGTGTATCTGAGCAAACTATTTTCTGTCTGTCCACAGTTTTAACTATTATTTAAAGTGGACGCGATTACAAAAACTCGCGCTGTTGGTGTACACGGTGTAAACAATCATCATAAATATATGTATCGTTATCTATTAAAAATATCAGGGTTGGATGGATCAGACAATGGTACTGAAAGTACCTTCCGCCATACACCATTAGGTGGCTTGTGGAGTACGATGTAGCTGTAGATATCTACTGTAATTCTATGGGAGGCACCTATCGATCCCACGTCAGGCTGTCTCAGTATTTGTGTATGTGTAGGATAAATGCTGAGACGCATCTTAGACCAGCCCTATGATCAGAATGTCTACCAACAGTGATGAGTATAGCCTTCCGAACAACAGCGATATGATACGAATGCTATTAGCGATGACAGCAACTGATACTACTGGAGAGAAGAATGCAAAAAACGATTAAAAGAATGATCAAAGGATTAATATGTTAGAGAAATGTCAACCAGTACTGTTAGGTAGCTGTAGCAATGTATGATTGAATAAACGCTCTCTAGCATGAAAACCATGCATTTTCGGACGCGAGTTCAATAGATCTTTCTTGTTCTATAACCTCATCGATCAATCCCTAGAGTTTGTGTACTTAGAGAAAGTAATGTATTCCAAAATATGTGCTGCTACAGAGGATGTATACACGTAAGTGTTAGATAAGGATTCGGGGACAAAGTTAGATTGCCTGTATTATTTTGTAAAATACACTTCTTAATCATACTTAAAACGAAATCAAAGTCACCAAATTATTATGATCTCTCTCCGTGATAGGGTAACTTCCTACATTAATATCACCTCTTTCTTGCTTGAAGTTGCTGGGATTTGGCTGTAAAGTTCTAAAGCAATTTTTGTGAAGTTAGCATCAAGGCTGACACTTTGGTAAACACACACCACTAAATTTCCTCCACTGGTATGCGTTCAGGTGTGCAGAGTAACACTTTGCATACAAACAAAATACATGCATGTTGCTCGCGATGCTGGTTCCATTCAAACAACTTATCGCTAGCCGCGGAGTGTCCACATCACAGCAAAAATACGAAGCATTGTACGAGTAATTGCGCTTGGAGTTTACAGTTGAATTTAAAGTACGATAGCACGACCAGAAGATCACGTCATCAGAAGTGCTGTCATCGTGGCCTTCACCCGAAAGTTTTTGCTGCTGGTATAAATAACTGTCATCAGTAAAAAGCATTTACTGTTGGTAGACTTTCTGATCATATTGCTATGCCAATACACATTCCAATGTTTGTCCTACATATACACAAATACTAAGATAGACTGACGTGAAATCGAAACGTAGCCTTCCGTAGAATTAAAATAGATATCATTGTACTATACAGAAGTACACACACACTCTCTCTCTCTGTCCGCAGCTCGTGGTCGTGCGGTAGCGTTCTCGCTTCACACGCCCGGGTTCCCGGGTTCGACTCCCGGCGGGGTCAGGGATTTTCTCTGCCTCGTGATGACTGGGTGTTGTGTGCTGTCCTTAGGTTAGTTAGGTTTAACTAGTTCTAAGTTCTAGGGGACTGATGACCATAGATGTTAAGTCCCATAGTGCTCAGAGCCATTTCTCTCTCTCTCTCTCTGTCTCTCTCTCTCTCGCACACACTCTCGTCTCTCTCTCTCTCTCTCTTTCTCTTTTCAGACCGTCAGGACCGATAATGCGTTACACAAACCATCAAACAGATATCCAGACAGTAGTATCATGGAATTCTATGTTGCTCTACGCATGGTTGTCGGTTCACCGAAAGCAAATTAAATTTGTGGATCAGTGAGGGATAAAGATACATTACAAGGATGCGGATATAACAGAGTACATATTAATGAGAGATGTGAGGGACTGGCTGTTCGTCGAATCAGTTCGTCAGCCACGCTACTGGAGGCAGATACTTCCTATAGAACCAAAATTGGAATATATTTTTTAGTTATTTACGGTTCCTATGTCTGGCAAAAACGTCACCATCACACATGTTTTTCTTAGGGGCTGCTGTGCATCACGTCTGTGTCCACACACTCCGGCGATTACGTCACGCTGACTGTTTTAAATATCATATATGAATGGGTGGAAATCATAATGGTATAAGTAGCATATAGATTATTGTGAGAAAATCTACCTTAAACATTTCAGTGTTTGTATAAAGTCACAGGTTATACAAAATGATACAAAAGATTTATACTTACACTTGAGGGACATATGTATGATAAGTATCTGAAGGTCCTTGGTTTAAGGCGTCATAGTTTAAAATATCCATAAAGTTCACATGTACCAATATGGTTTCAAAATGTCTTCGTAAAATGTCACTTGTGTCACTATGCTTTTAAAGAATAAACTCTTTCCTCTTATTCGCTTTCATTCACTGCACCACTATCACAGTTGTCAGGATAGAATTCTTTATCACCTAGCTGTGCAGTGTACTATGGAAAGTGTGAGAGATGATGTGGACCTCTGCCACGATCACGAGGGCGACCACAATGGCGACCACAACGTACTGGTTGGTTTTCTGGTGAGCTCTGAATCGGTGTTAGACTCTTATAGAAGTTGTGGTACACTGGAGGAATAAACTGTAACAACGACGTAAAGTCATCAATTTTTGCTTGCTTTAAACATAGTGGTCCATGTCGAAGTAATGGAAGTTGTTCAGGTATTGTTCCAGACCTACATGGACGTGCAAGATTTACTTTTCGAAACTGTATGTCTTCATTCAATGTCTCGTTGAAGAAGGAAGCTTTTGGTTCAGCTTTTCTGTATTGCATCCAAATCAGTGTCAACCTTTTGCTTCTCAGCGGCTATTCATCTGTTGATGAGAAGTTTTGCAATTGGTTCTGTAGATAGGAAATCATCTTGCCTTATTTCTTTCACGTGAAATGTCACCCTGTCATTTTCTGCAAGCTTCATCCAACCCTATGGCACAAATATAAATCGTGTTTGCTTTTTCTTCCTTTCAATATGAGAAATATCAGCATCAGTTTGAAGGTAACTACGTCCAGGCACGAGGAACTTATGATCGACAATTTCAATATAACTGTGAGCAACGATATAGATCCAAAATCGGGCGATTACTTGATTTCTGTTTTGCCCACCGCAACTATCACTGTAGGCAATAAAATATTTAATATCAGGTGGCAATCATTTTACATATTTCAGTAAGTAAGAACCAATTTCTGAAGGTCCGTGTAAGGCAGTATTTTCAGACCAATGTGTTTTACAGTCATTTATTCTAAGATTGAATGTACAAAGGTGTCTCTTGTAGTTGGTTGTTAGCACTGGAGTTGGCTATGTTTTTTCAAGATCGAAAGTAAGTACATGTGTGGAGCCTCCTTTTGACTTCTGTATGTCTCTTTTCTTAGTGGCTCTCGCTTGCTCAACTTTACTTAGGTGAAGCTCTTTCTCCAGCTTCAGATTGTGAATTTTACTGGTCTCTACCTCCGCTTTGATTAAACTTTCTAATTG
This sequence comes from Schistocerca americana, assembly GCF_021461395.2. Classification (NCBI taxonomy): domain Eukaryota; kingdom Metazoa; phylum Arthropoda; class Insecta; order Orthoptera; family Acrididae; genus Schistocerca; species Schistocerca americana. Next base: position 860,092,103 of record NC_060130.1, on the reverse strand, counting down.
GTCACAGGTATTGCAGGAGCCACTCCTTAGCTTATAAAATGATAGATTAAATTCTGAATTGAACACTTTACGGTAAATGCAAGCCTTCACTGGAAAAATGTTTTCTTCCAACGCTTTTTACTATAAAGCATACACATTTTTGAGACAGATAACTCTGGCGTCAGGTATTTCCTGTGAGGATTATGTTTACGAGAATAGCGACATGTGTAATGAGGAAAGCTTTTTATGTTGTTCCTTACGGTAGTGAGGCGATCTTCTGGTACTTTATTTCCAGGAGCATGTTTACCACGTTGATCAACCGGAGATAGGCCTTCCACTCTTGGTTTGTATAATGCAGCTGTTGTAAGCCGACGATTGTTTACAGTTAAGGCCTTCAGGAAGAACTCATTACACACTCGATTACCATCCAGGATAATGACAGTACTTTGCGTTTTTCTTCAGTGAAAGTCCTGCATTCATATCAGCAGATATGTTGAAATCACTGGATGACCCTTGCATGCATAATTTTTCCTGTTGTAGATATAAATTCTTATCCCAGGTTTCTTAGCCATATTCTTTAATCAGTTTCCATGACTCCACATTCATTTCTCTCTTTCTTGAAACAATGGTTTCTTGAGTTTCTTCATGAGGGACTTATAAACACGACTTTTCAACAGTGTTACGGATTTTTTTTATTGTTAGGGTTTTTTCTGGCTTGCTATGATCTTCGTTTTCATCGGAAGATAGTCAATTTGGATAGAAAAGGAAATATACCATTAAAACATCGATATAAGGCAAATATCTATATAAAAATCAGTTTCATACTTAAAACTCCCAAAATAATCTCGTCGTTTTGGTGAATGTAATCGTATCAAATAAATGCTAACATACCTAAAAGATGTTAATCATTTTAACGACATACCAGTATAAGTGACAATTTTTTTCACGTGGAACACAATTTTTTTTTACAGTAAGGAGAAGTTGTTATGCTAGTTTGATGTGTGCTTCTATATTAGAAAATAGTTTAAGACATTTCTAATGGCCACAAAAGTCACTGAAAATTTCAACACAAAACCTTATGTAGTCACTAAAACGTTACACCAAGTACTTGAACTTTAGTTACCATTAACAGGAACATAATCTTCGTCTGCGACTGAATAATCATCGGACAAATCTTCATCAGTTGTTTCTGAACATCACTGGATATCTTGAAAGGAAGAACTGAAGAACTACTCGTTTCTGATCGATATTTCGTCAGTAATTGAGAGCCTAAATCGCGATTCTTTGGAGAGTTCGCCATGTTGTTGTTTGTACCGTCTTGACATCGCCTGTCGATTGTGATTCGATAAATGTAGTTATTCCGCATGCCGATAGATGGCAGACTTTAACAGTAGGCACCTGTATCTTTGTGCCACTGACAAGTCTCCCTTGTTTCGTAGTCGAAAGTGCACTTAACTCAGTTTTGAAAAAAATGTCACTTATACCGTTTTGATTTTCACCCGTTCATATTGTGGCGAGCAAGAGGGATAGCAATGCTGCTTGCAGGTGGTTCTCGACAGCAAAGCTGGGGATGTTCGCGGAAACAATTATAAGTGCTTTTTACTGTTTTTAAATAAAGTGCATTTATCTCTTCCGTTTCTTGTTCTGTGCCATTAGTACCCTGGCCTGTGGTAAACCTCCCATATCCTGATGTTCCTTAAACCCGGTAAACCGCCATCCGCTGTCTCCTCCTACCGTCCCATCAGCCTTACCTCGGTCTTCAGCAAGGTCCTGGAATCCATCCCCACCCGACGCATCCACCAGCATATCCGCCAGCACCGCCTCCTTCCCGTTACACAGTGTGGCTTTCGGCCGTCCTTCTCTTCCAATGACCTTCTCCTTCACCTCACTCATCTCCTCTCCAAACAGCTTAATTTCCGTCGTTCCGTCTGGACTCCTCCACCATCCTCCATACCTATAAATCCCTCATTCGCCCTATCCTTTGCTACGCCCACCCTGCTTGGATATCCGCTCCCCCTACGTTTTACAAATCCCTTCAGATTCTAGAGCGCCATGCTCTTCGCCTCGCCTATCGTATCCACCTCTCCTCCCCCACGAGGATCCTATACGACCTCATTCCCTTCCCCCACCTCCTCCTTTTCCTCGAATGGATACGGATCTTCTACACCTCCTGTAAACTCGATCCTCCTCACCCGCTGGTCTCTCCCATCCTCACCCGCCCCCATCCGCTGCTGCACCTGTACTTCCATGTCCCACCTGCTCTCCATCTCTCCTCTCTCCACACCCTCTCCCAAGGTGGCTTCCGCGAGCTCCCACTCTCTGATGATGCCCTCCTCCCCTCCACCTACCCCTCCTACCAACTTTGATCCTCCCTCCCTCCTCCTGTGTCTTGTTGCTATGGGCACCCTCTCTCCCTTCTCTCTCTCCTCCCTCTCTCCCCACTCCTCCCCCTGGCTTCCCCTACCCCAATTCCTCTGCTCCTACTCACGCCTCCTCTTCCATTGGCATCTTTGCTCACCCCTCTCCCTCCCCCTACCCCTTCTTCCCCTTTTGGCAGGTCCCCGGACTCGTACACGCTACGTGGACATCCGTGCGCCGGAGGTCATCGCCATCAGTTTCTTGTGTGTGTGCCGTCGTGTTTGTGTTAGTGTTCACCATCACACCCCAACGTTCACCTGTGCCGTCGGATCATCAGTGTTAGTGCGCCGTGCCAACGTGTTTCAGTGTCGTTTTCGTCGAGTGTGAACGGCTCCGTGTTTTGTATTTCTGTGTCTACTGTTTTTTGCCCGTCACTCTATCTATTATGTGTCTTCATGTTTTTTCTCATTGCAAACTCGAAAGCTGAAGAGCAGCGTACGATGCTTCTGCCAGCCTACCTATGTATATGTATAGGTATAAAAATTACAATAAAGGAAAAAAAAAATTCTGTGCCATTTGTGGGGCTACTTGCTTACAGTGTACTCCGTAGCAAGGCTGGCAGAATTAAATAAACGGTGTGTGTTGTCGCAATGCATTATTTAATCATGAAAAATATCTTTTTGCTGCCGTGTAGAACTTGCTGCCTTTAAAACAGAGTGACTGCCGGGAAAAACACGTAGAGCTAACGTCAATATGCGGCTGTAAGATACCCGCAATTAGTCATCATGTTGGATCTAATCTATATTATATATCACTTACAGAGCACATTTTGAATTTTTATGGTGTGTTACGAAAGAAAAACGCGGGATTTTGCCGAAAGTTTTAAGCACTTATCAGGTTGTATTAATAGATGATGTCTATAATTATTGCGAGAACTATGTTGTCATTCTTCGATGGAAGCCTGTTTTGTTGTGGGGATGAGAAGCCAGTCCAGAGTTCGCATATATTTTCCGAACTAATATCGGACAAATGCTAGCACACACATGCCACCGATTCATGTGTTATCAAATGTTGATCCAAAATCTAGTTCGCTGTATGCTTAAAAGTTGGTCAGGTGATAATAACGTCTGTTCCAATATTCTTAGAACACATAATCCCTGTATCACTGTATGGTGCGTGGTGAAGGGCACCTTGTTCCACTCACAAAAACAGATCCACGGATGAAAGCCACTTCCAATCTGTATGAGCCCAAATTTCTGTTGTCTTATTCTAAACGTACGCAGTTAGCTGTGACGGTCAGTTCTATAAATTTTTGCGGTAAGTATGAACTCTTCACTCCTCGGATTACGAAGCATCTCCGTAATGTTCTGGAGTTGATGGTTTCTACCGGTAGCAAATCTAGTATTAACTGACTGATTTAGAGAAAGCCATCAGCATTGTTAGCCAATACTTTCTAAAGAGTGTGTTATAATGTTTTCACATTTCCGCATGCAACAAAATATGTTTACCGCTATCAAAGTACAGCCAGCAAACTTAAAAACCGAAAAGTAACATAAAGGTTAAATGCAGCGAAATAAACACATAGTTAATAAGCGTTTCCTGCCTCTTTTGAGTGGTTCTCCGTGAATTAGGGAGATATACAGGGTGTTACAAAAAGGTACGGCCAAACTTTCAGGAAACATTTCTCACACACAAATAGAGAAAAGATGTTACGTAGACATGTGTCCGGAAACGCTTAATTTCCATGTTAGAGCTCATTTTAGTTTCGTCAGTATGTACTGTACTTCCTCGATTCACCGCCAGTTGGCCCAATTGAAGGAAGGTAACGTTGACTTCGGTGCTTGTGTTGACATGCGACTCATTACTCTAAAGTACTATCATCAAGCACATCAGTACGTAGCATCAACAGGTAAGTGTTAATCACGAACGTGGTTTTGCAGTCAGTGGAATGTTTACAAATGCGGAGTTGGCAGATGCCCATTTGATGAATGGATTAGCACGGGGCAATAGACGTGGCGCGGTACGTTTGTATCGAGACAGATTTCCAGAACGAAGGTGTCCCAACAGGAAGACGTTCGAAGCAATTGATCAGCGTCTTAGGGAGCACAGAATATTCCAGCCTATGACTCGCGACTGGGGAAGACCTAGAACGACGAGGACACCTACAATGGTCGAGCCAATTCTTCGTGCAGTTGACGATAACCCACGTAACTGTATGGAGAGTGCTACGGGAGAACCAGTTGTTTCCGTACCATGTACAGCGTGTGCAGGCACTATCAGCAGCGGATTGGCCTCCACGGGTACACTTCTGCGAATGGTTCATCCAATAATGGGTCAATCGTCATTTCATTGCAAATGTTCTCTTTACGGATGAGGCTTCATTTCAACGTGATCAAATTGTAAATTTTCACAATCAACATGTGTGGGCTGACGAGAATCCGCACGCAATTGTGCAACCACGTCGTCAAGACAGATTTTCTGTGAACGTTTGGGCAGGCATTGTTGGTGATGTCTTGATTGGGCCCAATGTTCTTCCACCTACGCTCAATGGAGCAAGTTATCATGATTTCATACGGGATACTCTACCTGTGCTGCTAGAACATGTGCCTTTACAAGTACGACACAACATGTTTTTCATGCACGATGGAGCTCCTGCACATTTCAGTCGAAGTGTTCGTACGCTTCTCAACAATAGATTCGGTGACCGATGGATTGGTAGAGGCGGACCAATTCCATGGCCTCCACGCTCTCCTGACCTCAACCCTCTTGACTTTCATTTATGGGGCATTTGAAAGCTCTTGTCTACGCAACCCCGGTACCAAATGTAGAGACTCTTCGTGCTCGTATTGTGGACGGCTGTGATACAATACGCCATTCTCCAGGGCTGCGTCAGCGGATCAGGAATTCCATGCGACGGAGAGTGGATGCATGTATCCTCGCTAACGGAGGAAATTTTGAACATTTCCTGTAACAAAATGTTTGAAGTCACGCTGGTACGTTCTGTTGCTGTGTGTTTCCATTCCATGATTAATGTGATTTGAAGAGAAGTAATAAAATGAGCTCTAACATGGAAAGTAAGCGCTTCCGGACACATGCCCACATAACATATTTTCTTTCTTTGTGTGTGAGGAATGTTTCCTGAAAGATTGGCCGTACCTTTTTGTAACACTCTGTATGGCAAAGAATATGACAGTGTGTTTAGTAAGTGTTGTTGCAAAATGCTTTGGTCCTTGTCGCCTGCGAGTGATAATAAATAAGCCTGGTTGTTACAGGCATCTCCAAACGCTTGAGGTGTCGCAGAGAGCAGACAGAACACGAAGGGGGAGGCGTTGCCCGATCATTAATGAGCGCGTGGCGTAGACCGTTACCATATATGCCAGAAACTGAGAATTTAGCCGTCTCAGATACAAGGGGCTTTGGAGGAGATCGCATCTTCTTGGCTGCGGGCGTATCTTTTCTCGTGACTTCGTCGCAAATCGTGAAGAAATGTCGGTGATTCTTTATTCATCAAGTGTGTGGAGATCTTTTCTTTCCGACAGTAAATATGCCTGTGTTTTCCGTATAGGGGTGCTTCGACATCTAAATGGTTTGTACATGTATTGTAAAGAGCCAATTGTTTCTCAGATAGCGGTCGCATTTAACATATAGCGACAATCTCGGCGAGGTGCCGTGACCTCGGGGAGTGAATGATGTGGCACGTAGAAATACAGTGACCAAAAAAATAATCACAACGCCAAGAATTAGTTGTGCGACATAAAATAAAGTTGTTAGGCGTGTTTCCACATCTGAAGGATGATGTCTAGTCTAATTTAGCGTCAGTCACATAAGAGTGGTGCTAGTAAAGCCTCTATGAAGTTGCAAATTAGGTTTATATTACATAAACGCTGTAACGTTCATGAGCGTTGTTACCATTGAGATTGGACATGGTGGTTTGATGTTAGTCAAGAATGTCTTTAAGGCGTTAGAGACGTCACTGTCAACACCTCACTGACTTTGAACGAGGTCGTGTAATAGGGCCACTAGAAGCTGGATGTTCCCTCTGCGATACTGCAGAAAGACTTGACAGGTTCTGGCCGATCGGTTCTAGGCGCTACAGCCTGGAACCGCGCGACTACTACGGCCGCAGGTTCAAATCCTGCCTCGGGCATGGATGTGTGTGATGTCCTTAGGGTAGTTAAGTTTAAGTAGTTCTAAGTTATAGGGGACTGATGACCTCAGAAGTTAAGTCCCATAGTGCTCAGAGTCATTTGAAACATTTTTAGAACTTGACGGGTACGTAGCCACTGCACATTATTTCTGGCAATGTTCGTCACAAGAATGTACTGTTAAAAGAAGACCGGGCTACGGACGGCCACGTGGCACTACCGAGAGGGAAGGCAATAGTGTTTGGCGTATGGCACTGATGCATCATACTGCATCTGCACCAGGAATTTGAGTAGCTGTTTGGACCACAGTAACTGAGTGAACTATTACAGACTGATTATTTCAGGGTCAGCTCCGATCCAGACGCTCTGTAGCGTGCATTCCACTGACTCCAAACAACTGTCATTTGCAGCTTCAGTGGTGTCAAGTGAGAGCTGACTGGAGGGCAGAGCGGAGGTATGTTGCGTTTTGCGATGAAAGCCGGTTCTGCTTCTGTGCCTGTGATGAACCTGTTTTGATTAGGAGGTCAGGTGAGGGCCAACAACCAACCTGTCTGCGTGGTAGACACATTGGATCTATGCCTGGAGTTACGGTGTGGGGTACGATATCGTATGGCTGCAGGAGCACTCTCGTGGTTGGCCCACGCACCCTAAGTGCAAAATTGTATGTCAGTCTGGCGATTCGGTCTGTTGTGCTGCAATTCTTGAACAGGATTCCAGGGTGTATTTTCCAAGAGGATAAGCTCTAGCCTACATATCAACCACGCAAGTCCTCAAGACTTCAACTTAGTCCTGAAGTTGAAAAAAATTAGGCGTGGATGTCGTTACCTTTCTCTGAAAAAGCATTCTACCACCGTTACCCGTGCCATTCGAAATATGAGCAGAAGTGACTTCCGAAACATTGGGATTCAGTCAGAGAGAAGCAGGGAGACTGTACTAAAGGACGGTAAAGACATATTGAAAAAAAAAAATAAACAAAAAGAAAGTCAGTGTGCATATTTATGAAAAGTCCCTAGGATCTTGAACATACACAACTATCCTACTGACGTTGTTTTTACTTTCATGGTAGCCGTTTGCCCCTATTATATTAGCTACACGGCTTGTGCTCGACTGGTGTGTGGAATATCAGTTGGATTTATACCACCGCACATATCTGATTTGAGCCCCTCCACTGTCCTTCACACCTTCAAAACCTTCATCCGGCCCTTCCACCCCTCTACAGTTGTACATGGATATTCACGCCACCTGAGTTTTATCTGTCCCTTCAGATACTTGAAAGTCATCCACTCTGCCTCGCCTTCCACATCTGTTTATCTTCCACGAACATAGATCCTTCAGCATCAATTCGAACTTCCTAACGATCGATCAACAAGATTTCAATTATTCTGTTGTTTGCTGATTAATTTCCGAACCTAGCATGCTGTCTCTAACGACACGCCTCACGAACCCTCCATCTGTACACTCTTCACATCCTCTCGCAGCGGAATGTTAACTTTATGCCTCTTCCAGATCATGAACTCCGCTCAAAAATTTGCCCATACCACCAACCATAAATCTATCCTGCCCATTCCATCTCATCCGGGAGACCATTTTCTTCACTCCCCATGTGCGCATACCCCTCCACTCTTCTTTTCCTACCGTCTTTGCAGTTCAAATTTTGGCCTTACCAACACCCCAACTATCCCTTCCATCCTGTCGACCAGCATCCACTTCCTGTGCATCGACACTACCCATCAGTCATCCATTCCTATAGCCCCACTGTCATATCCTCCATTTCTCACTCGACAACAGACTTTCCAGGGCAGCTTCTTGAAGCGTTAGTGACAGTCAAGTCTTACATTTTAATATAAGTGTTTTACATAGTGTGTTAAATGATTTAAATATATTCTTATTGTTTGAAGTTTATCTTTTTATTATACCTGCTTCAAATTAAAAATGATGGAAATCAAGTGTACTTTAAATAAAACCCTCGATTAATTCCACCTTTACAAATTTTTTTAATTTCTGTTGTCAATATTTCAACTTTTAATTTAGTATTTCTCGTTCATCTTAGTTTTACTTGTCCCTTTCCTGAAACGTTGGTTGAATATATCGATGTCAGACCACCCTACGCCAACCAATATGGGGCGACGACGATAAAATTCCTATAAAGAAAAATAAAACAAAAGAAATGGTGTCAGACTGCTGATAACTACTTTCCATCATGTCACAAATAAACTTTGTTCAGTGGGTTTCAATATCCCATGTACGTATCCTTTTATTCTGAGTTTAAAACGTTTGCTACTTCATTTTTCAGCCATAGCGTATTTTATTTTGTGACCCATTTCAGAATACTCGAAAATGATCGTATAATCGCGATTGTATAATCGCAGTCACAATAAATAATACACTTAACAGCCAAATGCGGGATGAGTTCACTCGAATACTTACCGTTCACGGCAGCTCTAAGACATGCAGTCACTACACCAAGCATTCTGTGGTGACACCTAGCTAAGTGGATCCATAGACCCATGCGGTATGCTGTAAAACTGTACAGGCCTGTACATCAAGTATGATATCAGCAACTGTTCGTCAGATATGATAACCTTCTTCAATATATCAACTATGAAAATGAAGTGCTCATAGCAAAATTGCTTCTCTCTGCTGGTGAATTAGAATGTTACGCAAGTAATGCAGTGGGTGACTGCTAAACAACCCCATTCGATGACTGTTCGTAGACAATATGGTGTCTGGTTGGCCATAGTTGTGACAGTTCGTCAGGTACTCAACAGGGCTGCATCTCAGCTGTGAAACTTACTCAGTTGTCCACGATTGTGAAGCAAATCTGTTTTTAAATAGCCATTTACAAGCCCATGGCTTTTCTTGAAGCACAATTAAATTTTTGGCCAACCAACATGTTCTACCGTTTCTTGACCACTGACAGATGGATATGTTATACCTGAACTGGCGAGAGTATACTAATCTTCCATGTGCATCCACAGTATTCTGTGTGAACTCACTGAAGACTGGTCTAGATCCCATACAACGACACGTTTCGAAAATCATTTCGTAATGTGGCGAAACAGTGTCGACATATCACAACTAAGCACTATTAAAAAATCAGTTACAGAAAAACCATTCTGTCTATGGAAAAATGTGATTGACATGCACTATAAACCTGTTTTAATTTTTTCTTTCGCTAGCCACAGAACTGACTTTTTGTTGTGGACTGACAAGACAGCCAGTCCACAGTGACGGGTAACCGAAAGGCACGCGTTTAAACTCACGCAGGCTGGCGTGAGGTCTGAAACAGGATACGGAATGCATGCTATAAAGAAAAGTACGTAGCTTCTGGAATACTTAACTTTAATCCACATTTGTAGAACATCGCTCTTGATGATACATGTTATAACCACTATATATATAGCAAAGGGTTATGGCGCCTTGCTAGGTCGTAGCCATTAACTTAGCTGAAGGCTATGCTAACTATCGTCTCGGCAAATGAAAGCGTAGTTGTCAGTGAACTGTAGCTATGAACGTCGGCTGTACAACTGGGGCGAGTGCTAGTAAGTCTCTCTAGACCTGCCGTGTGGTGGCGCTCTGTCTGCAATTACTGACAGTGGCGACACGCGGGTCCGTCGTATACTAGCGGACCGCGGCCGATTTAAAAGGCTACCACCTAGCAAGTGTGGTGTCTGGCGGTGACACCACATTCCTCCCCGCAAATCGGCGAACGGTGGTGTTATAAGGCTTCCGCCCGCCGTGGGGAGGACCCCATGTTGGCGTATGCGACGAGGAGGGGAGCCTAACAACAGGCGAGGCTGTGCCACCCGCACCCGGCCATTCGGTCCGAGGGGAGCTAGGAAACGCCTGTAAACCTAGTCCAGGGTGCACGCCAACATGCGGGTTATGCGCCCTAAGATAGTCAGGAGGGGCCGAAGGGTCGACCCCATCGAGTCGGAGTACCCGACGGGCGAAGATGACATCTGGTCCGGAGCGGGCAAGAGTTCCATGCCGGAGGACAGCTGGTCACGGGAAGCGATCGGCGGCGCGCGACCCAGGGAGGCGCCCGTCGGTTGCAGCGACGCGTCCACTGCGGGCGGCGCCGGCGGCGGCTGCGGCGGCGGCGGCGCGACGCCATGGGGCAAAATGGAAGGCATCGTCGGTAACACCTGGGGATGAGGCGAGCCAGTAGATGGGTCCCCAGGGCACTGACCGGACGGCACCGTCGCTGAAAGCAGACGGGGAGCGGCAGAACCCGTGCGACGACAGAGGCGCAGCTGATTGAGATGCCGACGCACCTCACCAGAGGCCCCCTAAACCAGATACATAGCGCGGCCGAGGCAGCGAAGAATGCGGCCTGCGAGCCAACTCCGTGAACCTCGATAGTTGCGATGGTATACAACGTCGCCTGGAGCAAAAGCAGGTGGCTGCCGCTGCACAGGAACCTGATGTGGCGGATGCAACAAAGACTTCAAGGGTCGATGAGGACGACCATGGAGCAACTCAGCCGGCGAGCGACCATCTCGGGGCTGAGAGCGATACGAAGACAAAAAGACCAACAACGCGTCTTCCCGAGAATGCGACTCTTTCAACTTCAACATCTGTGACTTGAAAGTCCGGACCCATCGTTCAGCGGCACCGTTTGACTGAGGCGAAAACGGCGCAGATGTCAAAATTCGGCGGACATGAATTGTGGGCCATTGTCGGAAACAATAGTCTGTGGAAGGCCTTCTATGCAAAAGATAGCGGATAACGCGTGGATGGTGGCTGAAGACGTCGTGGAAGACATCGTGACAACAAAAGGAAAACTACTGAAGGAATCGACAACAACCAACCATCGAGCATTCCAGAATGGACCAGCAAAATCGATGTGCAAGCGTTGCCAAGGGGAAGTGGCTTTCGGCCATGTAAAGAATTTCCACGGTGGTACGGATTGTTGTTCGGCACACGCCATGCCAGAAGAGCACATATTCGTAATCGCAGCATCGATTCCGAACCAAGTACAGTGCTGACAAGCAAGTTGTTTCGTTCGCACTATACCCCAATGTCCTTGGTGGAGAAGCCGTAAGACAGAGGACTGTAACGAACGTGGGGCCACGACGCGGGACTGATCATTATCAGAATGCAACAACAAAACACCACGTCGTACAAAAAGTCTCTCTTTGTGAGCAAAAAATCGACGAACCAACGGATCCTCGATCCGTGATTTCGACAAGGGCCATTGCGTAGCAACAAAACGCAAAACGGTAGCAAGGACAGGGTCCGCAGCTGTGGCTGTAGCTACACAACGAAAATCGATCGGAAACGATTCGACCACGTCATCGGTTTCCGCATCAATGAACATGCAATCAAGTTCGGAAGAATCGAATGCTCTATCCTCAGCAACAGGCAAACGGGACAACGCATCGGCGTTTCCGTGCTTAGCAGTGGACCGATACAAGATATCGTAGCGGTACTGCGAGAGGAAAATAGACCAGCGAATGAATTTCTGCGCTGTACGTGGAGGTACAGGCTTGTTCGGATGAAAAAGCGACGTCAAAGGTTTGTGGTCTGTGATGATGGTAAAGGGACGACCATACAAGAAATCGTGAAACTTTGTAACACCAAACACGAGAGCCAAAGCTTCCTCCTCGATCTGTGAATAACTTCTTTGCGCAGACGAGAGCAATTTGGACGCAAAGGCAATAGGGCGATCATGCGAGCCATCTTGGTGCGCAAGCACAGCTCCAATCCCGAAATCCGATGCATCTACCATCAACAAAAGGGGTTTCTGGGGATCGAATGGCGTAAGGCAAGGATGAGAAAGCAACGCCGATTTCAACTGGCGAAAGGCGCGTTCGCATTCCGTCGTCAAGACAAACGGAACACCTTTACGGCGTAAGCGATGCAGCGGAGCTGAAATGGAAGAGGCATGGCGCATATAGCGGTGGTAATAATTGATTTTGCCCAGCACACTCTGTAGGTGCTTCAAATACTGCGGCGAAAGCAAGTCTTGTATGGCACGGAGGTGCTCTGGACTCGGATGTATGCCTTGGGCATCGATTACATGTCCCAAATATGGTACGTCACGAGCTAAAAACACATATTTGTCCTTCCGCAAGCGAAGACCATTTTGGCGCAAGACCTGAAACAATGTTCGGAGGTGGCTAAATGTTCTTCTGCTGTCTTTCCGGAGATCATAATATCGTCCAGATAATTTGCTGCAGTAGGGACCGAGGCACAAACAGTTTGGAGATATTGCTGAAACAAAGCAGGGGCGGATGCACACCCGAATGGCAGTCTTTTGAATCGATACAAACCAAGATGCGTGTTAACCACCAAAACGCGCTGGGAGTCTTCGTCCACCGGTATTTGCAAGTACGCATCTGCTAGGTCCAACTTAGAAAAATATTTACCTGGGCACAGTTTGTCAAAAAGATCTTACAGGCGGGGTAAAGGAAAAGTGGCAATCACTAGTTGTGGATTCACTGTTGCCTTGAAGTCCACACAAAGTCTCAATTTTCCGGAGGGTTTGGGCAAAATTACTAAGGGTGAGGCCCAGAGAGAAGCCTGCACACGTTCAATCACACCTTGCGATTCCAAATCGTGTAACGTTCTTGCGACCTCATCACGCAATGCGTGGGGAACATTGCCCGCCCTGAAAAATTTCGGTTGTGCGTTTACTTTCAGTTCCAAATGTGCTTCATAGTTCTTAGCGCAACCAAGGCCCGGTGCAAAAATGTCTGCAAATTCTTCACATAGACGAGAAACACTGTCTGAAGGCACAGTCTCGTTCACTGATAGTACCTGATTGACTATAGACATGTTAAACAACTGAAATAAATCTAAACCAAACAACTTCACTGCAGAAGAAGAACGAAGGACGTAAAATGACACAAGTTTTGTTTGTCCCTTGTATGTTGCAAGAAGGCTGCACTGTCCTAACACAGGGATCTGCTGTCCTGAATATGTAGTTAGCTTAACATTTGCGGCACGCAACGGAGGTTTGCCCAGCTGTTTGTACGTGTCGTGATTGATTAGGGAAACCGCAGCTCCGGTATCGAGCTGGAATGGGATCACGTTGCCATTAATGTCCAAGTCTACAAAAAGTTTATTGTCGTGCTGACGACAAGAGCGACTGTTGTGTGCAACGTGAACAGACACTGGTACAGAATCACTCGCGACTTGACGTGATTTCCGTCGATGTCGACGCACACTTTTGGTGCGATGAACACAGTCACCGTTAGAGAGAGTGGCACTGGGCGGAGTGGAATTAACTTCATGAATTTCCATGGGCTAAGGTTCACGAGCCTGAGGATACTTGGTTCGATTCCGGCGCAAAGCAAAGGGCCTGGAATGGTTTTTAGTGTCCAATCTGAGCTTTTTCTGGCAAACACTCTGAACATGTCCTTTTTTATTACAGAAAAAGCAAATAGCCTGGCGTGACGGGCAATTCTCAGGCGAATGTCTAGTAGCACACCGCGGGCATGACTTTAGTACTGCATTTGCATGGTGGCGCGGGACACTTGGCTGCGCGGACGTGCGCGAGGGCTGGTTACAGTTCCGTGCAGCTCGCCCCGCGGGCCGGTTAATGTGACACACAGCTGGCGAAGTTTCAAATGATTCCTGAGCAAAGTCAAGTGTGTCTTGCCTATCCAAGATGTCGATCACTTGTTGAAGGGACGAATTGACTAGTGTCAAAATTTGCTCCCGTATACGAACATCAGAAACGTTCTGTGCAATTCCATCACGTACTATAGTATCTGAATAAGGGAGTCCACATTCACACTCAAAAGCACAATCCCTTGTAAGACCTTGCAAAGTTGCAACCCACTCCCGATTAGTTTGACCGGCCGTACGTTTTGTACGAAAGAACGTATACCTTTTTGCAACTACATTAATTGATTCCTTGAAATAGGCATCTAAAGCAGACAAAATTTCTTCGTAGGACAGAGTTGCTACGTCGCGTCGGGGAAATAATTTCACTATCACACGGTATGTTTGCACCGCTACACACGCCAATAAATGAGGCTGCCGCTCGTTAACTTGAATTCTGTAGGCGGCGAGATGAAATCCAAATTGGCGTGACCACTCCGTCCAGGTTTCCATCGCCGCATCGAAGTGTCGAAACGGTGGTGCAACTGCATGTTGTGCGTGCGGTAGCGGTGGAGCGGCGACGGCCGCATCGTTTTGCATTGCACGTTGACCCTGGACGAGCTGTCCAAGAGCATCCAATAAGGCCTGCGTCTGCTGATTCTGCAAGCGATAAAATTCGGACAGTACATCTGGAGATTGTGGCGAAGCCATGACGCAAGTAATCTAAGCAAGTATTAAGAACAAGACCCTGTTTTTACTCGTCGCCAAAAATGTTGTGGACTGACAAGACAGCCAGTCCACAGTGACGGGTAACCAAAAGGCACGTGTTTAAACTCACGCAGGCTGGCGTGAGGTCTGAAACAGGATACGGAATGAATGCTATAAAGAAAAGTACGTAGCTTCTGGAATACTTAACTTTAATCCACATTTGTAGAACATCGCTCTTGATGATACATGTTATAACCACTATATATATAGCAAAGGATTATGGCGCCTTGCTAGGTCGTAGCCATTAACTTAGCTGAAGGCTATGCTAACTATCGTCTCGGCAAACGAGAGCGTAGTTGTCAGTGAACTGTAGCTATGAACGTCGGCTGTACAACTGGGGCGAGTGCTAGTAAGTCTCTCTAGACCTGCCGTGTGGTGGCACTCTGTCTGCAATTACTGACAGTGGCGACACACGGGTCCGTCGTATACTAGCGGACCGCGGCCGATTTAAAAGGCTACCACCTAGCAAGTGTGGTGTCTGGCGGTGACACCACACTTTTAGTCGTGATAGGTTTCGGCTATACATTCGCCATTGTTTGATGAATATGATGGCACTTTGTTTATCATAGGCTGCGTTGGACTCGTAGTGCCTCAAGATGATCAATTATGGCCTGACCGGTTAAGATCAGAGGCGTCTTCTGTGTGTCTTGAAACAAAAAAAAAAAAAAAGTATATTTTTACAGACGCTGGTATCGTAGTTTGATCAGTCAGCAGAGTCACCTGTGGCAGAAACCGATAGCTGTGGTTCATCTTACCAATAACTGCACAGTATCTTGAGCAGTTAACGTTTTCCTAGAACACTTGCCAGAAGTCAAAGTCAGACTTCCTACTTTCTTTTTCTAAAGAAATGGCTTAGACTAGCTGCAATAAGTTTAATATTCCTTATTAAGACGACTATTTCGACTTTCTTACAATTTTCAAGTAGCCTATCAGTACAACATTGATGAAATTGTCTACGTGTAAGGTGGTTGTCGATGAGAGTAATGATAAGTTGTAATAGTACATTGGTACTTACATCTCGGTTTATTTGACGCCCATATTGAGCCTATAGTAAACTGTCATTGTCTAACTCGCAGAGAATAGTGAAATGTAGTAACTATAAGCGTATACAATATGTATCATCACTTATTTGATAGATCGTTTACCTAGGGTGTTCATTTGAACTGAAGATACGGAAGTATCTCGAAAGATACATATAGGATCAGAAAAAAATTATAATTCCAATTTGTTTGTCCCGCAAGGGGACATGCAGTGATACAACACTAGACCCGTCATACCATCTTGCGCGTGGATGACTAGGGACCACCTTGAAATTTTCCAAGGGAACCCTATTTTTTATTGCCGATCACGATTCTACGGCAAAATCTACGTACGTTTTGTCTGAAGCATTTTCCTCGTTCCGCCACAGATGGCGCTGCAATCGGAGAAATAGAAATGGGTTCAAATCATTATTTATGACTTGTTACTCAATGGCCCTGGAATATTCAGTGGCATGTGGGATCTCATCTCCATGCTTCGAGGGTAGGATAGGCCAGTACTTCAAAACTTCTAATTGGAAACCCGATTTGCAACGATGTATTCCTCCGACATATCGAACAGGAGACTACTCGACGCGCCACCATGGCTGTGTCCCGAACTACGACGTATCATAGCAGGCAGTATACTGCGATCGGAGATTATATTTCGTGCAGACGTAGACCAAATATCGGATCTAAACATTATAATACTTGCGCAGTACTTATTGCCTGCACACCTACCTATCATTTGGAGAACAGTCGTGCAAGTGGACGATGAATGTTGAACTACAGAAGAAAACATTGAAATGATCCTGATCTACGGAGAAAGTAGGAGAAATGTTGAGGCTGTTGGTGCCTTGTATGACGAAAGCTCACTCTCGCTCGTTCTTTTACAAGGCTGTGAACGCCTTTATGTCTGAGGGCAGCTTACGGACCAGGAAAAGGAAACGAAGTAAACGTATCACAGGAGGAGCTAATGAAATAGTGGTGCTAGTGGCAGTGCACCACAACCCACGGATAAGCTACCGGAGAACACACCGTGATTTAGTATGTCCGTAGGTAGTACTGTCACATAACTGCATCATCACAAGTACCATCCATACCGCGTGTCACTGCATCAAGAGCTTCATGGCTCCGATTTCCGTAATAAGGTAATGTCTTGTGAATAGGCACGTCAAAAATGCAAACAATCCCACGTTCTTTGCCGAGGTGCTATTTTCCGGTGAGTACATTCACAAATTATGGTTGCGTTAACCGGCATAACATGCATTGCCAGAGTATGCAGAATATCCACTGGCTGCGGCAAGTATACCTTTAACGTCCTTGGTCGGTTCTACATCTACATCCGCAAGCCACCCAACGGTGTGTGGCGGAGGGCACTTTACGTGCCACTGTCATTACCTCCCTTACCTGTTCCAGTCGCGTATGGTTCGCGAGAAGAACGACTGCCGGAAAGCCTCCGTGCGCGCTCGAATCTCTCTAATTTTACATTCGTGATCTCCTCGGGAGGTATAAGTAGGGGGAAGAAATATATTCGACACCTCATCCAGAAACGCACCCTCTCCAAACCTGGACAGCAAGCTACACTGCGATGCAGAGCCACTATCTTGCAGTCTGCCACTTGAGTTTGCTAAACATATCTGTAACGCTATGACGCTTACCAAATAACCCTGTGACGAAACGCACCGCTCTTCTTTGGATCTTCTCTATCTCCTCCGTCAACGCGACCCGGTACGGATCCCACACTGATGAGCAATACTCAAGCATAGGCCGAAAGAGTGTTTTGTAAACCACCTCTTTTGTTGGTGGACTACATTTTCTAAGGACTCTCCCAATGAATCTCAACCTGACACCCGCCTTACCAACAATTAATTCTATATGATCATTCCACTTCAAATCGTTCCGCACGCATACTCCCAGATATTTTATAGAAGTAAGTGCTACCAGTGTTTGTTCCGCTGTCATATAATCAAATAATAAAGGATCCTTCTTTCCATGTATTCGCAATACACTGAATTTGTCTATGTTAAGGGTCAATTGCCACTCCCTGCACCAAGTGCCTTTCCGCTGCAGATCTTCCTGCATTTCGCTGCAATATTCTAATGCTGCAACTTCTTTGTGTACTACAGCATCATCAGCGGAAAGCCGCATGGAACTTCCGACACTATCTACTAGGTCATTTATATATATTGCGAAAAGCAATGGTCCCATAACACTCCCCTGTGGCACACCAGAGGTTACTTTAACGTCTGTAGACGTCTCTCGATTGAGAACAACATGCTGTGTTCTGTTTGCTAAAAACTCTTCAATCCAGCCACACAGCTAGTCTGATATTCCGTAGGCTCTTACTTTGTATATCAGGCGACAGTGCGGAACTGTATCGAACGCCTTCCGGAAGTCAAGGAAAATGGCATCTACCTGGGAGCCCGCATCAAATATTTTCTGGGTCTTATGAACAAATAAAGCGAGTTGAGTCTCACACGATCGCTGTTTCCGGAATCCATGTTGATTCCTACAGAGTAGATTCTGGGTTTTCAGAAATGACATGATACGCGAGCAAAAAACATGTTCTAAGATTCTACAACAGATCGATGTCAGAGATATTGGTCTATAGTTTTGCGCATCTGCTTGACGACCCTTCTTGAAAACTGGGACTATCTGTGCTCTTTTCCAATCATTTGGAACCTTCCGTTCCTCTAGAGACTTGCGGTACACGGCTGTTAGAAGTTCTTTCGCGTACTCTGTGTAGAATCGAATTGGTATCCCGTCAGGTCCAGTGGACTTTCCTCTCTTGCGTGATTTCAGTTGCCTCTCTATTCCTTGGACACTTATTTCGATGTCAGCCATTTCTTCGTTCGTGCGAGGATTTAGAGACGTATGGTGTGCCATCATGGGGAACAATATCATTGGTCCATATTTTATCGGTGGCACGTTGAATGGTAGCAAGTATCGAACGTTTTTGAACAGGAACTACCAGCACTACTGCAGGATGTTGCTCTGGACGTTCGACAACGTACGTGGTTCCAGCACAGCCGTTGCCCAGCGCATTACGAAAGTGGAACACGGGGCGTATTAAGCCGTGTTTACACTGTTCGGTGGATCGTCAGAGGTGACCGATTACGTCGCCGGATTTCTTTCTGTGGGGATATTTAAAAGATAATATGTACCAGCAAGGGCCAACAGGCCGTGAAGACATGGTCAGCCGCATCAGAAAAGCCTGTACTGATATTCCCGCAGATATGCTTCCGTCCTGTGTAATGTCATTTGGAAAGCGGATCACTAAGAGTACTGAAGTTTGCGGCACTGCGTGTGAACGCTTACTCTAGCTGGAAAAGTAGAGCAGCGTTCGCCTCGAGTTACAGCTACAGTGGCGCGTCGAGTAGTCCCCTATTCGATATGTCAAAGGAATATAACGTTGCCAAGGGTGTTTCCATTTAAAAGTTATGAAATACTGCCATGTCTTACCCTCTCAGCGTTGAGGTGGGGTCCCACATGCCACTGGATACTCTAGGGCCATTGAGTAGTATGTCGTAAATTGGGATTTTTAACAATTTCTTTTTCCTCCAATTACAGCGCCACCTGGGGTGGGACGAAGAAAATGCTTCAGAGGAGACGTACGTAGATTTCGCATTGGAATCATGATCTGCAACAAAAAAACTCGGGTTCTCATTGAAGATTTCAAGTATGCCCCCACCACCCACGCATGGGGCGGGGTGTGGAATCCGAGATAAACAAATTGGAATCATAATTTGTTTTGATCCGATGTGCGGTCTTTAGGATATTTCAGTATCTTCAGTTAAAATGAACACAGTAAGACTGTGCACGAAATACTAAGTGACCACACAGGCTTTAAACATAAATATTATTAGGAAGACTTTACTGACATACGGAAACGCAAAAAGGATAGTGCATATGGACAACAACACATCTCAGACCAAATATATAAGTCACAGTAAAATGCAATCAGTGAAATGTAACATTATCGTCGCTTAGCTAGATATATTTCGTAAACAAATAGCATCGGAAACTATCAAATAAATGTCAAATCGTAGTTTATAGTGAACTAACTACAAAATTAGTGACCAAACGTATATCATTAATTGTAGAGTCACATATCGTTTTACCACTGCAGTGGGAAATAAGGTCGTCTTAGACTGTGTTATCAAGTAAATAAATTTTTCTGCTTCTGCAGGTGAGATTTGAAATTCAAGATATTTTTCAGGTCAGCTGTCTACCGAAACGAAAGTATTTCCATTCGATTGAGATTATTACCGATGATTCTAAATAATTAGCAGTAAACGAGGAACAAAATTTGTTTCCCACACACAGACACTACTTTTTTGGTAAATATCTTGAACCTATACATTTGCCAACTACAGCTACAGAGAAATGAACTGTGTTGCATGTATGTCCTGTGATATCTGTATTTACTTCTGGTCCTGCAATGCAATCTGACATGATGAATGCCATTCTAAAGTCATTTTTTCTACTTGTCAGGTGATTATATCCGATGGGGACCTCCACCAAGGGCTGCGCGTTGCTGGATTCTTTAGTAACATCTATCCATCACTGGCGGCAATGGTAACTATGTTTGTGACGTCCGCGCTGAAGATCCCGTGGATGCTGCTGGGTGGAGGATCTAACAGCACCACAACTACCACCGCGGCGCCAGCAACCAAGCAGGAAAAAGCACGAGCAGCCCGATACATCCCCTACACTGACGTGGGTGACTACAGTGAGGAAAGCGAAGTCCGCAGCCTGCCCATAGACCCCCTGCCCCTGCCAAGCACCTCGAATGCGAATCACTTTAACACACTCCTAGATGTTCTTCTAGGCGACTACCCCTCCAGAACACACACAAAAATACCCTTGCCAAGCACCTCGAATAAGAACCACCATACCTCACTCCTAGATGTCGTTCTAGGCGGCCACCCCTCCCGATCACGCACAAAAATATACCATCTTCCAGCAGCAGAGGGTGACTTCCATTTTGCCACAAAAGTGGAACCACAATCATCATATAAAACACATGACGCAGCTGCTCGTCAACCATTAACTGTCACTGTACCAGTATTGTTTCTTGTACCTTACCCATTTCCATACCCCGTTGCCGTTCACCTACACTCAGAGCCCAGAAAGGATATGCGTCAACAAACAGATAATAACTTCCCTATGAGAGTAGCTATTGTTACAGAAAAAAATGAAACTACGCCAGCTGATAGTGATTCCAAGAAGGAAAACGTAACTCTTAACGTAACTACTCCAGCTCACAAAGCAAGCTAGTATGACCGCTCTGTAATTTAGTTAGCATCTACTTCTTATACATGAAATAGTTAAAATATTTTATTAATTGACATATTTCAATTCTGTTTATGAGGATTAGGTACGTCAAAGGTTGTATTAAAGTGGGCTCTGTTGGATGATAGTATTAAAACGAAATATGAGATAGAGAAAATAAATAAAGAAATGGTTCTGAAATAATGAAACATTTTATAGAAAGTATCGTACAACTGACATTATGCCTCAGTAAATGTTTTAAGGGTGTTGTTGTTATGAAATTGCCTTCATGCTACACAATTTCCGCAGACAACTTACGTTAATATTTGAGTTAATAACTGAAGTGCTTCATTCATTATAAGAACGTTTTCACAGTGAAAAGAACAGTCTCTATTTGCATTTCTAATGCATTATTCTTATGTAATTATTGACTGAATAAATAAAAATATAGATTTTTAAATATTTTTATTACACTTTTAACTGTGCTTCCTCGTTGTTTTATTTGGGAAACAGTAGGTGCTGGAAGGACAGCTCTTAACTACACCTTTGTGAGCATTAAGGGAACCAGACGGGATATATCCTTAGGTTCTGTCCGAATGTTCACACCCTGTGGCTGCTGTTGCCCATATGGTGAAAATTTTTATGCAGTACTCTATTGGATACAGATATGGATACCGCAGTTGCCAACCAGCTCTGCAGACAGCGTTGTGGGAAAAGTCTGCTACCATCTCTACAAAATGACATACGGGTGGCACAAAGACTGATTGACCGCTAAATGACATGACTGGCACGATGTTCTAGCTGCCTTGTTTTAGTACTCGAACAGGTCGTTTTGATCCCAGGCTCTGAGTTTTGGAATTACTCAAGATTATCCTGAGACAGCAGTGAAAATAGCTACGCCGGCGGTTAAAAATCCGCACTTGTGGAACGAATTTTCTTCGACCGCTTGCAGACTGGTGTACCATGTGTAGTGCTATTGGAAGTTCTGCGACCGCGTGCAAGTTCCTAAGACGTCGATATTCCAGCCAGGGTGAAAGTTTGTCCGGACTAAAGGACTGGCTGTCCTCATTCAGTGCCTTGAACAATGGGGCTCGCCAATCCACTTCAGTTTCCGTACCTAGGTACGCGAAGTTTTTCTAAGCAAACAGTAACATTGGCTTTAGAAACTCTACTGCTTTTACTTACTCCTGTTTAAGCACAATAAATCACAGAAATTAAGGATACGGTGCTGGAAGAGGCGTTCAGTAAGATGGAATGGGTCATATCTCGATTATCGAACGTAACAAGAAAAAGAGTGACTAAATACACGTGAAAATCAGAATAAATGTGTTGTTACGGAGAAAAAGAGAAGGGAAGAAACCGAATCTTTTTCGTTCCTTTAGTTTATCACCAGTTCCCGAACAAGACTTTTATAGCCTTTACTTCACCCGAATTCATGACCTTCATTTGTATCGTGATTCCCGAACTGTGAGTGTGGTTAATAATTTGGTGGTTGAGGCGATGGTGAAATTCTCACCACAGGTAAAATTCACAAATTATGATTAAAATAACAACAACAACTTCCGCTGTTAGTGGCTCATCGATAAATCTTCCTTTAATATATCGTCAACTCCTGCAGGACAGCAGGTAAGCCTATTAATTTTGTATGGCATTCGGTAACAGAATCATTATGAGTAAACTCTAGTTGGCCAAACGGTTAGTATTTGTGCCATTTTGAGCAGAGTGAGAGAGCCTTCGATAAGAGATTTTCTAAAATACGTTGAGTACGTTGTTAATGACTTTTGAATTCCCAAAGATTGTCGGTGGAGTGTCTATTACTCCTAGTACCACTACTGTTACTACTACTACTACCATTGTTATCATTAGTATTATTAAACATTTCGTACTTTTTGCAGCACAAGTAAATATCTGTGTACTGTCATATCGTTTAGCCGGCCGAAGTGGCCGTGCGGTTAAAGGCGCTGCAGTCTGGAACCGCAAGACCGCTACTGTCGCAGGTTCGAATCCTGCCTCGGGCATGGATGTTTGTGATGTCCTTAGGTTAGTTAGGTTTAACTAGTTCTAAGTTCTAGGGGACTAATGACCTCAGCAGTTGAGTCCCATAGTGCTCAGAACCATTAACCAATCATATCGTTTGCAAATGTCGCCTATCTGTCTACTGTTGTATCATTTGCAAATGGCACCTATTATCTATACGCTACCTTAAATATAAGCGATTATACAAAGAACTGCAACAAGTCATGCACAGGGCGTTGGTATTTGATATGATTTTTCGCTGTCTTTTAGGATTCATTATCAGTTACAAATCTTAGAATCTCCAAAATTATCCAATTTAATGTCTATTAACACGTTACTCTGAATCTCAAAGGGTTTGAGAATTTTATCGCAACTAAATTTCAGTTTTAACCTACTGTTTAATTATCCAGAGTATTTTCGTAAACATTCTTCATGTTGTGTAATTCTGTCTCACTGAACAAGTGCGAAATTCTCTTGTAGATCATAAATTATACCTTTTCAATTTTTTTAACGATTATAGAAAGAGTGTTATTTCTCAAAACCGCATTAGGAATGGAATTACGAGAAAAGTGATTGAATTTAGCAATTTTCAAAGTCAAATGCGAAAAAAATAAGTGTGGATATATGGACAACACTTAATAGGAAATACTTACTCAGTGGGCGAAACTTTGCACAGTGATCAGGGACACCCATTACAATACTGATAGGATGTGTTAAAAACCTGCTAAATTATCTAGAGGTCAATGACTGCAAATACAGGTGACACTTATAATTTTTAAGTGGTTGAGACATATTGTTACCATACTTGATTTGGCAGTTTTAGTATAACTATGTCTGCACCTGATGTTAAATTATCAAAAATATTGAAGAAATAAAGAACGCTATCTATCTTCTTATAGCATACCCTCCACGAACCAAATGCCTCATCTGTTATAAGATTCAGTATCGCGTTATCCAATCATTAAATATGGCCATAGTATGATAAAACACCTGGAATAAAAACACGGCGAAAGTAAGATGTTCATACTGTTTTAACATAAAGGTGTTAATGGGAAGGATAGAACTGTAGAGTTTTCCTCTCAGTGTTCTGATTATATTAGATACAAAGCGAGCCCAACTTCCCGTACAGTCATAAACTCCAATATTTACCTTCTCGGAGCGACATTTCTACTGTTAATTTACAGTGGCGTTGCACTTTAGCCAACTGATTACGTTCGAATTTGCGTTCGTCTACAATTATAGCCAGCCTGGCCGCAAGCCCTGCTAACCACCAAGCGCAAAAAGGAAGCCAGCAAATACTGTAATTTGAAGGAATATTCCGCCGGTTTTAGGGGCTGGTATCACATATAGTTTGTTGAACCATTTTTCTATTGGGCTCTTTGGAGCAGAGCGTATGCAAGCTACCTACCCAACTGCTATGAGTATGCTTTTTTGACTTTGCGTACATTCGACCGTATACAACTTCCACAGTTACATTATTCAGCACACTCCTGTTATACTTCTTCATACTCAAATGCAGTTCATGTGTACGATACATGTAGGCACTGACTAGCAGAGCAGCTGATTTCTCAGGTTGTTTGGCGTCTTTCCCTTTCCATCTCTTCTACGCTACAGCAGAAAAATAATTAGATCAGCTTGATATTAGTCAAACAGACTGCTTTGTGGATGTGTTGTGTAAGCTCAGTCATGTTACAGGCACGCATCATGTAAATGATTTATACCAATATAGGCTCTTAGCAATCTTTTTACTATCGCTTTGTTCCTGGAGCACAATATGAATAATCAGGTAGCTAAAGTTCAATACGAAAGTTGTCATTTGCGTGATTCAGGAGCGATCCACCTCGTATTATTTTTTTGCTCTTATTGTTCATTGCTCAGCATCCAACGAACAAATGAGATTTCGAAAACAACGTCTCGCACTTACGTTAGGCGTTGTAACGAGGAACATTCCTTACTTTGTTCAAAGATTCAATTAGTGAACCATGTTTTGCAAACTCCTATTCGTTCCTTTACTGATGCTGTACCTGCACCACTAGGATGCATACAAGGAGATCTCGTTCCTTATGCGATTAGATGCGTTATGAAATGTACCTAATGATAATGGAAAAAGTAAAACTATTATTAATCACTTAAATGCCAGTGGCAGAAATACAGAACGATATTCATATTTTTATATGATACGCTTACGAACAACGTTCGAGATATATTTAAATCGTATTTGATACTTCTATATTTTCTAATAAGGAAGATGTGATCATGCCAGTGAACTTCTATTGCTTCCAGTTTTACTTTTGATTAGTTCGCTTGTGCTTAGCATTATCGTATTATGAAATCATATTTTTCTTTGGATCTCCGTTGCGGAGTTCATCTATGCCAAACGTATAATAATAATCTGAAACAACTATTCAGGAGTAATATCAAAGTACTTGCCTTCTTCAAGTAAATAGAGAAGACTTTGTATTCAGTGATAAAATTAATTCTGATAAGACATTTAACGTATACTTCGAAATGTGTAAACAGTCATGGAGTGTAACTGATTACAAGTACTCTACATTAATCAAATAAACAAACTAAAAGGCCGTTATCGTAGTAAAGTGACTAACTAAATATATAGGGTTAGGACCAAAGATGGAAACACCGCTACGAATGAATGCTTCAACATAAATACAGATGATAGCCAAGCCTGCTGGTTGCTCTGTTGTGTCTGACCATGAAAGCCACCTGTGGAACGCCCTCAGTACTTTGTGTCACACGTAGTCAGAACAGTGTTGTGTATAATGGTGAATGGTTTATGTCGGAGCTAAGTGAATTTGAATTTGAGAAACAATTGGCGCTTTCATGGTGAGTGTTTCCGTAAGCAAGGGAACCGAAGTGCTTGGTGTTTCAAGAGGCAGTAGGCACTGAAGGCTTATGCCGCGTACAGGGAATGCGGAAAACGTCATCCGATAAGTAACAACGCGGACGAAAGTGTATGTTGAGTCATAGTGGCAGACGGTCATTGAAGAGTATTGTTGGCGAAAAATAAACGGACGTCAGCAGCAAAAGTCACTGTAGGACTGAAAGTCACATTCGCGAAAAGCGTCACCGTCAAAACGACATGGAGAGAGACCGTCTGTTGGGAATTTCAGGGTAACCTGGACTTCGAAAGCCATGATTGAATCCCCCATCATAGAAAAGCATGGTGCCGAAGCCGTAAAACATGGTGAACTATGGAGAAAATGAAGAAAGCCATTTGGTCGGATGAGTCTCGCTTCTCGTCGTTTCCATCTTCTGGTCAAGTATACTTCCCAAGAGTGAAGCATGGCAGTGGTCCGGTGATAATTTCAGCAGCCATATTAGCGTGGTATTTCATGGGATCGATAGTTACTGTGCAAGATCTTATTATTGCCGAAGATTATGGGGCTATTTTGGCTGATCAGGTCCATGCCATGGTCCCATTTTCGCTCCCAAGTGGTGATGCTAAATTCCAAAACGACAGGGTCCCTATTCGAACAGCTCGCTTAGCCCTGGGCTGGTTTTGTGAGGACGAGGTTGAACTGTCGTAGCTCGCCTGACCACCATAGTCACAAAACCTCAATATTATTGAGCGTTTGTGGTCTACTTTGGAGAGACTGATACATGATCGCTGCCTACCACTTCCATCGTTCCCTTAAACTGACGAAATTTTGAATGGAAGGCTGTTGTAAGATTCCAGTACAAACGGCACAGGCCCTGTATTTATTCATTCCGAGACGACTGACAGCTGTGAATGCCAGAGGGTTTCCAGCACCGCATTGTGCATACCTCTGTATTTTTGTCCTTCCCCTGCATATGTAGTACACAAAAAGTCTGAAATAATGAGCATATAATAATTATCTTCATCTTTCAAGTATTATGAAACATTCCATTTTTAAACTTTATTAATTGTCGTGACTCTTTCAAAGCAGATCAGATGTTTCCAGAATGAGATTTTCACTCTGCAGTGGAGTGTGCGGTGATTTGAAACTTCCTGGCAGATCAAAACTGTGTGTCGGACCGAGACTCGAACTCGAGACCTTTGCCTTTCGCGGGCAAGTGCTACCATCTGAGATACCCAAGCACGACTCACGCCCCGTCCTCACAGATTTACTTCCGCCAGTACCTCGTCTCCTACTTTCCGAACTTCACAGAAGCTCTCCTGCGAGCCTTGCAGAACTAGCATTCCTGGGAGGTCTCGAGTTCGAGTCTCGATACGGCACACAGTTTTGATCTGCCAGGAAGTTTGAGATCAGATGTTGTTTGAACAGTAGTTTCCCACAACAAGATTCAACATTTGTCTACAAAAAAAATGGTTCAAATGGCTCTGAGCACTATGGGACTCAACTGCTGTGGTCATCAGTCCCCTAGAACTTAGAACTACTTAAACCGAACTAACCTAAGGACATCACATACACCCATGCCCGAGGCAGGATTCGAACCTGTGACCGTAGCAACAGCGCGGCTTCGGACTGGAGCGTCGAGAACCGCACGGCCACCACGGCCGGCATTCGTCTACAGAGAACATTGAGATCATGAAAGGATGAAAACCCTGAAAGGATGGTAGCTCTGCAAAAAGAAAAATCTTGTTTGAGAGTAAATTGTAAAAGGCAGTAACCTGTTTCCCAGTCACTAACACGACTGATGCATGAAAGAAAGCAGTTTTGGGAAAGAATCGTAAAGATGACGTAAAAAAATATATAATACTGTCGCCGACATTATTAACAAATGTAACGTCAATGAAAAAACTGAATTTCCAAAAGAAGAAGTAAAAACAACAAGAAGATGATGAGACAGAATAGATAGCTGCAACAGGGACTACTGGCAATATGATGTCTTTGAATTACCACAAACCACTGAAAGAAACTCGTGATGCTTTGTAATGTGTCAGATTTGATGAAAAGACTACTGGTTTGGTACTTGTAAATTCGTTAGTAAATGTTGATGACGACGATTTAACCTATTGCAATGCAGAATGTTCTGGAAAACGAGAGTTTGTTGCACCAACACACTTGCTAGCAGACTTCACAACCCACAACGAAGCTTTCCTGCGTGTTGCCTCTGAAATTCCTCGGTCAGGGCTGGAATAATGCTGCAGTGGACAGGCGCATGAGACCAGCCCGTCGCAGAGGCCAGCACAGTTACGTCAAGCATAGCCCTGAGTGAACCGCCTTGCCCCCCTAGGTGAACAGTGGCACGGCCCGGTCATAGCAACGTTGGTCAAATTTTCTGTAAATAATCACCACCCGGAACTAACTTGGTATGCTGCCTACCCACAGATCTATTCCATACCAGCCAGTGGGCCGATATGGGTTACTCAGCCTCGATCACAACTGACCACTGTCTGCTCTAGCTGCTATACTTGATACTGCCAATGTATGAACGAGCGCAGTCCGGCTGAGGTCTCGTCCAAGCTGTCAATAACCAACTCCTGGGCAGCTACAAGGGGTTCTCGATTTGCATTCTGTGTCTGGGAAGATCTCACAACTAATATCCCGCCAGAGCTGCTAGCTGACCTGGTCATACGCCTCTTACTACCGAAGAACGCCTGACGCAGCCACATACACTGCAAGGCCGCTGACACTTAAACTCTCCTGACGTCTTCCTTACAGGCGTTCTGACGCCGACCGCCACTGAGAATGTCGCTTTGTGTTTTATACAACCGGAGTCTGGCATCTAGGATCATCGCACGCCACCGATACCTCCTCCCCCCCCCCCCCCCCCCCCCCCCCCGTTCTGTGGCTACTGTACGAGTTTTTACATCCATAAATTTCAGATTCAACGACCGCCGCGGAACAGATCATTCTCACCCAACGCTCTGCTCACCACTCTAGGCCTGCATCCTGGCATTTTACAGTTTCAGTGGCCAGCTGACCATTCTGGCACCATAAAAAGTTTCATAATCTGCTCTTCCAAGCAAAACGTTATAAAAAAAACATGCACAAGGCGTGATAGTAATTGTTATCCCAAAATTCACATTGTAACCAACGCTTCTACACAGCATCAGCTGTCCTAAAAGCCTAGTAGAGTATCAAATACATTACCATTTGTGAGAAGAGGAGCAGTAGAAAATGAAGAAGACTACAATGAAAATAAATTTGAATGTGAAGTCAAGCTTTAGAGGGTAATACAAGAAGATAGGGTAGTATTTTAGTGAAAGATGAGAATGATGATGGAGAGAGGATTAGGATTAAAATACGTCAACATATTGTGACTAAAACCACTGGAAAAAGAAGAGAAACGAATCAGCGAAACATTTTTCTTCCACTCTCATCGAAGGCGCCGCCAACGATCAGCTGACAATTTCTCAATACTCAGGTAATTTCTGTTAAAGATAAACTTCATAGTGATTGAAGTGGATAACATATATTTTTGACATTTTGTTTTGATATACTACTTTTTATTATGTCCTCTCACTGTACGTACACTATATTATCCCGGAAACACCTTTAGATGGTTCAGAAGCGAAAAACTATAAAGAAAACAAAATGTCAAATGACAGAAGACACTGGCGAGAGAGATAGGAATTAAAAGTAAATGAAAGCAGAAGACTGTGATTAATTAGTGATCTAAATAAAACTATTGATAAACGTTCCCTAAAATGCGTCAAAATGTATAATCAGACGATTATGAGGAATGCAATTGAAAACAACTGAAGTATGAAGAAAGAGAAACATCCACTTATCGCAGAATAGAATTCTGACAATTCATCAGGGTGTTCGATGATATTGTGACGACGAACTGGGAAACCACACTGGACTCTTTCAAGGTACTCCGAAAATACGTGGGTTGGACTTAAATAGTGCCAACTTTTTATTCACAACCGATCCAAAAGCGTTACATGTTTTTACATGTTTGCACCTGTTACTGCCCTTCAAAGTAGTCTCCAGCGTTGTGTAGAACCCGTTGCCAGCAATGTGGGAGGTGTAGTATACCGTTAGCAGAGCCTGTTCTGTTGATGGTGCGAATGCAGCGGTCTAAAGATAATATGATTCTCGTATACGACTGTGATGGTGTTATCCTAACACATTACGTTCTTCCGCAGCAGACCGTCAATGCGCAGTATTTCTGTTCGTTTTACGAGCATCACCTGCGACCAGCTTTGCGAAAGAAGCGGCGACACTTTCTGCACGACCCACTCATCATTTTGCGCGACAATGCGCGGACGCATACAGCACAAGCTGTGGCTGCTCTGTTCGGTCGATGGGACTGGGAAGTACTGTACCATACAGCATACCCCCCCGACTTAAGTCCTTGTAACTTTGATTTGATTCCGAAGGTGAAGGAACTGTTCCAGAGATTCGACAGGCAGTAGACCGCTCTGTTCGTACCATCAACAGAACAGGCTCTGTTAACGGTATACTACGCGTTCCAAATCGCTGGCGACGGGTTCTACACAACGCTGGCGACTACTTTGAAAGACAGTAACAGGTGCAAACATGTAACTCTTTTGTATCGGTTGTGAATAAATAGTTGCCACTGTTTAAGTTCCAACCCTCGTATATTAAGTACACGTAATAAAACATTCACATAATAGATTGCGAGAATGAGTGCATTCTGGAAGTACCGTCAGGAGTGCAGAGAAAGCTATTCGCACTTGGAAGGGGCAAAACCTCGGGAATGATACGAAAACTGTAGAAATTATGAAATACAGGAAGAGGTGTTGAAATCAAAACCTGCGCTGTTATTGACGTAATGAGTCCATAAGAGGACGAAACTAGAGCGTCCGAATAATGCTGTAATTGACAAGGACCCACAAGAGCGGTATAGAAACAAGAATTCTAGCACAACCCTCAGCTGTAGGCTCATATCTAGAAGTCCCAACATCAGGACCCAGTGAGGCCAGTTTTGCCAATATCCATAGGTTGCCGAGACACAGGGGCAGGGCAATACAATCCAAGATGGTTGAATTCAAGACGGCACTTGTGGGAAATTCAAAAACTCAAAATAGGGCTGGCGAGAAATTTAAAAATGCAAGATGGCCCTAGTGGGAGATTGAAAAGTCCAAGAAGGCGGAACGAAGCCAGTTGTGCTAGTGGGAAATTCAAAGAATCCAATATGGTGGAATTAGCCCACTTTTGCTAGTGCGAGCTATGACTTCATGTTCAAAAGGATCTGAACCATCTGAATTATTTATCGGAAGTACATAAACACACACATACATACACACACGAACACACACACACACACACACACACATTTAGATTTACCAGTTTTATGATCTGAATTTTGCGTGTATTGGCGCTGGGTTCAAAAGTGTCCAAATGATCTGAAGTCTGTAGATAAAACAACACATCAGTATGTAGCCCAGCAGCTGGCCATGTTCAAAAGTATTTGAACCACATGAACTGTGCAGTTGGAAAGCATCCAGAGCCTTCATCTTTACTTGAATTGTATGAACGATGCAGCCACTTAGTAACATGTACACATGATTGCTGAAAACAAACTGTAGCAGGTGGAGACAAGGGGAGCAGTGTAACGACCACCCAGTGTCATGTGCAAATTCTTATTAGGTGTTTTCCTTGTGAAGGCAAAATGATAAATTTCAGAAAAAAGTCGAACAAAGACACAACGCCAAATGAAACATACAGCGAATTGCAAAAGAAGGTTGTGCTTCAGTGAGGAAGATCATTAATAAATACGGAATAAATTTCAATACCCTATAGCAATTCTGTCAAAGAAACGAAAAAATGTTTACAGTTACACAGGATTCTACTGTTTAATTAGCTCAGAAAAAAGTAAAGTAATTGAATGAATACAGTATGTTAACATGAATTAATCTTCAAACTTATCCCTATCATCCACAAGAAACACGATGAATCAACATGTCAAAGAAGGTTAAAGACAATATTCATATAGTATCTTACCACCACTTAATCCTAGCAATACCAGCATATTTTCCATAATGCATGTTATCAAGGAGGTTGAGAGGGATACTTTATGCCCACCATAAAACAGATAAAATAACACAATTCACTAATTGTTGTTGACTTATACTAACAATTTACCTTTTAAATAGATACTGATGTATAAACAGGATCCAGAAGCTGAAAATACCTTTTAGCACTCTCTTAGCAATAGCAACGCATTTTCAATAATGTGTATTACCTAAAACAAATTCAAAGTGAAAATTTCTTTAATTGTTGTCACCATTTACTCACAACACCCATTTTAAAGAAATACTGATGGTAAAATAGGTTGCTCAACCGTAAAATACTGTATACGACATTTTTAGTGGAAAATGACATCTACTAATAAGACTTAAATTTTTCATTTGGGTATAAGTGAGAAATTTATCCCTATATTCCACAAGAAACACAATGAATCAACATGCAAAACAAGGTTAAAGGCAATATTTATACAGTCTTTTACTCTTTATGGAGTCAGGTAGAAGAGTACAATGAAAACAATAAATACTAATTTTCAAAATTGTTAAATAAAAAGTAACTGACTAGATTACAGTATTTTCAAAAGGCTGGCATAAAGTATCGCCCATCCATCCACCCATGGTATTGTGAGGGTTGATGGGAAGATACATGAGATATAATATTATTCTAAATTTCAGACCCTAATCCTGCTGTACCTAATGGTGGGTAAAACAGATGTTGTTAGGTTTCGTCAGAGGAGAAAATTAGCACAGTGTATTCGACGATGAAGTTCAAGAAGCATGCACTTAAACGTTTTACCAGTTTCCTTTCTGATGAAACTCGGTTATGAACGCAAAATTGCAAATTTGTCAATCCTTTTCCGATATAACTGCATGCATTTCATCTGGTCCTCCTAGCTGTGGATAAACGAGAGTGATGTATTAACTTCCCCTTCATAAACTTGGTCTCAAGTTTAATTCACAGGACAAGTATATGAACATTTGAGTAATACTGGGTATTTCACATTTTCAATTAAGGAGGATGTCACAGAGCCTCATAAAATGCTACCATATCCGTTTTTTGTTTTTTATTACATTTGTTGTTGTAAGCAAGATTATAAGAAGGGATAATTTCCTATGCATCACCATTATGGCATAGACAGTTTTATGTACATCAAACATTATCAAAATTCTGAATTGGTTAATCGGAGACAATTGTAATATGATTATTCTTTGTAAACAATACTGTCCATGTATTCAGGTGTCACATTAACACTAATAAGTTTTCTAATGTATTTTTCAAAACGTGTAAACAAGCATGAAGCACGAATCCATATATTTTTCTAGCTGTAAGCAAAGATGATGATTTAAGTAACGTGCATTTTCGTATTAATTGTAGTAACTACATTTGTATTTAATAGTGTAATAGAAAAGTGGAAGGTTGAAAATATAATCTGCATATTACAGGTGTATTATAAAGTTGTGACTATTAACTACTAGATGTACACATAGAAAAGGTCATAACTGCAGACGTAAGCTAATGTTGCAGACATAGGAAATACTTTAAACTGAAAGTGTAACCAATATGTTGTAAATTTATTATGAAACCTAAATTGTAATATGTATGTTGTATATGTATTATAAAATATAATTGTAGCCTACGGGACAATCTAATGTTTCATATTATATTGAGCTACATCTCTGAGTGTTTTTCTTACGATCTTTACCTAACGCGTTCTGTTTGTAGTTGCATAACGGAGTACTCCATCTTCTTGCATTGCCTAGATCATATCACATAAGAGCGTCCATAGTAACGATTGAGCTGGATGTCGACAACCACGTGCATATGTTATTCTGTGTTTCTGTGTGTGTTTTGGACAGGGGAATTTCTGCTAAGTCACACAAGTCCAGACTTGATAATGCAGCTGTCAAATCCACTTCATTCCTCTCCTTGCCTCAATCTGTCACAGTCAGCTTTCACCAGTTATTTGCAGCAGTTTCTCGCAAGCAATTCAGTTTACACAATTCAGCTCATTGGAATACATTTGAGTTTGACGCCAAGATGGAGGACGTGGGGTGGCTGTTTCGATTATGCAATTCAGGTCGTTCAGGTATATTTGAGCATAGCCATCATGACGGGTCCTGGCTACATGTTAACAGGCTGCTTCATATATGCAATTTAAGTCATTTGGATACTTTTGAACGTGGCGCCACTTTTCGCAAGAATCAGACCGTTTGGATTCTTATGAGCATAGAACCAATTTACCTAAAGTTGAAATGTTCGGATACCTTTGAACATGACGCTGATTTATGAAATATTCATATCGTTTGAATATTTTTGAATATCGTGTCAGTTATGCTAAATTCAGATCTTTTGAGTGTTTTCAAGGTGGCGCCAGTTTACGCCAAATTCAGGTATTTCGTATACTGTAGGACAAAGCACTAATGTACGTAAAAAACCGGTCGTGAGGGTATTTCATAACATCGCGTAAACAGAGAATTCAGGTCGTCCAGATTTTATACGAATTTTTGATAAATCATTCAGATCTTTCTGATGCTTCTGAACATGATGCCACAAGGCCTACTAACACCAGTGGGCTAGTTTCGCCACCCTACTGAATTCCTGACGTCGCCAACCTGCACTTTTAAATTTCCTTCCAGCGCCATATCGCATTTACAATTTCCTGATAGCACTATATTGCAGTTTTAAATTTCCCAGAAGCGTCATCTTGGACTCGGCTGTCTTGGATTTTGACATCGCCGCTCTGCCCTTGCATGCAGGCACTGAATTGATTTTGTCAAAACTCTCCCCATTGGGTCCTGAGCCCGGAACCTCTAAATCCGACCCAGGGCTGAAGAGGTGATGGAAGACCTGTAGCTGTACTACTCGCAGGGAGTAGGGAAGATTTGTCAGTGGTGTAGAGGTTTCTTGCTATCACCCTTACTACTAGCCTTTAAATAGCGTTAGACTTTAACCAAGGGGATGAGCATCTTGGTTTAAAAAATGGACATAGCATAATGGAGAATTTACATTTTATCGAATTTATAGAAAGAAGCAACGAATATCAGTTACAGTTTTTATGGTCTTTACAGAATATGAAGAAACGCTCGACTCTAACAATGAAGAAGTTCAGGATGCACTAGAGAATGAAGGAATAGACTCTACTTACATCATTTTGTTGAAGAATTTATACAATTAAATTACAGCTTCCATTCGATTACATCCAGGGAGTGAAAACGTTCAGAATTGAGAACGAGGCTAGACAAAGTGAGTCCATCTCACCAAAATTACTTTCATCAGCTTCGGTAAACGGCTTATAATTATTCAACTAGGATGAAAAAGGAATACGAATAAATGGATCTTACCTCAACAATGTTCAGTATTGAGATGACGTTGGATCCAATGCATCCAGAACGCCTTCAGGAAACAACAGAGAATAGAACAGAGCATTGATGATATTAGGACTGATAGGAAACTGGGTTAGTGGAAGGAAAACATTCAAAATTAAATGAGGGGCGACAGAGGTATTGATCAACGTGTCTAGGAGTTCGATGCTAGTGATATCACAAGAGAAGATGTAGAGCATGCCATAAAAATGTCAAAGAGTAGGGAAGCTCCAGGTCCTTACGAAATGCACTTTGAAGTACAAGAGCTGGTCGAGGACAAACGGCCTCTTTCTCTCCTGCTTGATTTGTTCAACAGTTTCTATCGAAGCGGAGTCACACCACATGGCTGGTTCAAGTAAACGTTTGTACAACTTCCAAAAAAGCCCAATGCAAAGTGCGACAATGATTGTAAAATGATCTCTTTAAAAAATCGGACCCTCCAGCTCGTCTCTATATAACTGCATTTGAGAATATGCTGTAAATATTAGGGGAGCGTTGGAAATTTTCAGTTCGAATTCGTGAGTGGTTTCGGGACTTAGCTTGTGTGACCCAATCTTTTCGTACTTATTCAACCATTTAGCTAGGCTTATGGCGATGTTTATGCTTGATTCAGCGATTATGAAAAAGCATTGACATGCCATAGTTCTGTTGAAAATCTTGATCTCATAGCAAATCTATAATTCACTTGAGTCACATCAGTGGGACTACAGTATAGTGTCATCAAGAACGAATTACTCACAGGGTATGTCGTAAATACTTGAAATTTTGCCAGAACATTCCATCAATGCGTAAGAGTTCGAGTAAGCATCTATTTTATCACCATAGTTAATAGAAGTCAAGAACAGAAATTACACTTACCATCGAAGCAGTGTAATGGTTGAGGAACTGTAATGATATTGGGGTGAATCGGATTCATATGTCCGGGAAGACAACGAGTTTCAATCCCCATCGTTTTCTAATTGCAACCATGTGAATAATATGATAGTTTCTTGGAATGGATCAGGGACATTTCATTCCCCTTCGTTTTTGAAAGGAGCTGACATAAATACCGAAATATACTTCAAATTATTATCACTGATACTATATAAGGGTGACTAATGCCTGTAGCGATGGACAAACGTTATAATAAAATATAAAAACTTTGGACATAGCGAATATAAATACCAATTGCATATATTTCTCACAAAACTTGCACGACATATACTGATAAGCCAAAATGCAGTGCTCATCTGCTTCAAAGCATATGGGTTCACCTTTGCAAAGCAATACGTCAGCGATTATCGTGGCGCGGATTAGAGATATCCTTGGAATGTTGCGCGAAGCATGTAGCAACAGATGTCTACTCATAGGTCACGCACTTTCCATACATTACGGACCGGTCGTTCGTGGGCGTGGAACTGTCGTTGGATAGCGTTCCATATGCATTCCATAGGGCTCATATCGGGCGAGTTTGTTGGCCAAGACTTCAACGCGAGTTTACTAGCACGCGTTTCAGATCACTGTTGCACGATACTGGCGTTCTGACAAGTACAGTTACTCTGCTGGAAGATGCCATCCCTGTCGGGGAAGACATCAAGCAGGAAGATATGCAATAATGTTCACGCAGTCCGCATCTGTAGTGCTGCCTTCGGTGTTTACCACAATTCCCATGTAAGCCCATGTGAATGTATCACATAGCATAATGCTGCCTGCACAGGCCTGCGGCTATGGAGCGGAGCATGTTTCGAGCAGGCGGGGTGGCGGTGTATCAGGGCGCGACTATCGGCTTGGTGTCAAAAGGAACGTGATTTTTCCGTCCAGGTGACACTTTTTTATTTATCGACGGTCCAGCCTGATCATCTTTTGTCCACTGCAATCGTATCTCACCCTGTCGTTGGATCAACATGGGAACAAGTAGCGAACCTCTGCTGCGAAAACACAAGTTCAACTTTGTGCGCTGAAAGTTGTGTTCCAAAACACTTACGCCGGCACCAGCATCGTATTCCGTCGTCAGATCAGCCACTGATCACTACCTTGCCTGCTTTATAGAGCGGATAAGCCTCCGAACACAATGTTTGGCGTGAACAACCATTAGTTGTCGCCTACTCGTGCTTCCACTCTCCTTCAAGCTCTTCCAATAGACGCTCACAACACTAACTCGTAGACAGCCGACCAGCTTCGTCGTTTCCGTGATGCTCGTTCTCAGGCGCTGGCCCATAATACATAAAATCTGTCATTTGTCTCGCTTGCTTATGTAAATGGATTTCCACATTTGCAGACTGAACCTTAGCTAGAATGATACATCATTCGCATCTTCTCCGCTTATATGCTTTACCTACAACGCCACGTACCCGCAAACCTACCGTGACCTTCAATCTCGTTGTGCTCAGCGGTCATAATACGCAATGTGCAAAACTTAAGGACGATAGCAACTTTTCATGATGAGTCATTACCATGTAAAAAAGCTCGGGGAAAACTTGGACCATACATAGAAACAACTGTTACAGTATAGTATTGAAAGTAATTCAAAGAAATAAGCAAATGAGACGAACATAAATAGCACTTTTAGCTAAAGACAATAATTACAATGAAATTACTGCGATTCATGATGCTCATTTGGACATTACGTAAACTGGGACATGGTTTTTAATACTGTGTGATCACCACGGACAGCAGTGCATGCTCTGCATCCTGCTCCAATGATGCTGGCCACGAGGTTGCTAAGGAGTTCTTGTGACAAAGTTTCCATTCCTTCAGCAGTGTTACTGACAACTATTGGATGGTCGCTGGTGAATACGCACGTGCTGGAAGAAGTCCCCCAAAAGTATCCCTTATGTACTCGATGGGATTTATGTTGGGGCTCGGACAGGCCGGTACATTCCCCAATATTCTTTCGTTGCAAGTGCTCCTTCACTTCCGCTGTACAATGCAACCGCGCATAAAAATGAGATCAGGGCAAACGGACCGCTGAAATGGTGCACATGGGATACGAGTACAGAGTGACAAGAAGTTGACCGGTGAGTGCAGCGTGTTGTTAGATTTGATAGTCAGAATACCCATGCATCATGTCTCCCCTCACCATAACACGTAGTCCACCATAACTATCATGTTGTCAAGTTTATTGGGTGTATTACACGCGGTCCAAGGCGCTGCAGTCATGGACTGTGCGGCTGGTCCCGGCGGAGGTTCGAGTCCTCCCTCGGGCATGGGTGTGTGTGATTGTCCTTTGGATAACTTAGGTTAAGTAGTGTGTAAGCATAGGGACTGATGACCTTAGCAGTTAAGTCCCATAACACTTCACACATATTTGTATTACACGCTCCAACCTCTCGACATATGGCGGCACGTCCAGATTGGTCGAAAATGATCGTTTTGATGGTCCATGTATTTCAGTGTAGGGACGTTTACGTTGCCTGACCTCCAGATCTTAGAACAGTCTACAACCACTGGCCAACGTTATTGTGACACTACTCACTAAGGTTTATCTCGTTGTGCATTTCTCCCCATTACCTTCTCTACTCTACAGTAGCAGTTCTTCCTATGCACGGTCCAGGTTTCTTCCAGCTGTTACTTGGCTGTGACACATCACGCAGAAGCTACTTTCATCCTTAAGTTTTGCCACTTGCAACTTTGGGTTACCACTGTAGCTCTCTTCGGTATGAGTAACACGAAATCGTTTTTGGTCACCAACCTGGACCACTAACTCGGACATGTCCATTACTCATGCGTCTTGTGGATGTCGAATGATTGCCACTCAAAGAGTTTGAGCATGCACTGTTGCTTCGAATTTCCGATAGTTGTTCATCCTCAGAAAGGATATGTACTACCGTTTGCATGTCTAGAGTCATTGACATGTAGGGGCGAGCCTGGGCAACTAACGGGGCTAGGTGTGTCATCTTCTCGTGGCACTCCTCACGGCCGCCGGTTCTGAATTTTACCAAGTTGTCGCGACGACCTGCCGCCTGCGTCACATGCCGTCGTCAACACATACGACTGTCCCTATTGTCTGGTGCTATCAACAGCGACCGTACCGTCCTCAGTGAAGTCTTCTCCATTCTTAAGGTCACCGTCTTAGACCGGTGTCTTTCAAACTGAAAACACCAGTTTCTTCACCTCCACTTCTGACTTCAACTTATCTGATCATTTATTTAGTTACCTATGGTTCATTCCACAACCACATCATCAGTCACCTACAAGAATATCTCCACCACCTCGGCATGCATATTACTTTTGCTTCAACTTAATTACCCCTGCCATTCATTACCCCGATCTCACAAACCCACTACTCGTTTGGACCCTCCTTTCTTTTATTCTACACCTTCGGAATCACCAGTCACACTTGCCCTTAGTTTTGCTGCAACTGTAAATCCAATGCTTTCCATAGTTCTATTTCCTCTTTCAGTTCCCGTAGAACAGGATCTACCAACAGCATCAACACTTCCATCCTGACGAGTCGTATCAGCAGCAGTTTCAACTGCAATAGTTATTTTATCAGCAGTTGAAGCGCCATGAACAGTTGCATGGGGGCTTAATTACAAAATGCAATAATTTTAGTAGCTGTATGTCGGGCTACGAAGTCTCGTAACCGGTTGGCCCTGAGTAGTATTAGTACGCAATCTGACTGCATAGCATAACAATAAAGAATGAAAGGAA
Source organism: Schistocerca americana (assembly GCF_021461395.2). Classification (NCBI taxonomy): domain Eukaryota; kingdom Metazoa; phylum Arthropoda; class Insecta; order Orthoptera; family Acrididae; genus Schistocerca; species Schistocerca americana. The sequence goes on along the minus strand of NC_060130.1, from coordinate 860,052,111 downwards.
ATTTCCGTTAAGACAATTGATTAATTAAGTCCCCAGCAACTATAAAAGCTACGAAACAACAAAGCACAAGTGTAACTGTTCTGTGCGTGGAAGTGTGATTCAACGTACACATCTGGCACGGTTCTTCCTCAATACGACAAGATATTTTAAACACCATTTACAATGAAGTAATTAAAAAACCAGAAAAGCTATAATTGCGAAAGGAAACCAGAATTACAGTCCAATACATGAATAAAAGCCAGATGCTTTGTTGACTGAACCTGTGACCAAGAGGCATTGGTATTTAGGAAATTAGAAATAAAAAACCTTTTGTTACCTTCATATATATTGACGAAAAAATACACTGTGACCATTGCAACATCCCCAATCGAACAACATCTGCTGTCTCGCCCAACAGAACAACTGCACACGATATGCCCTCAACTAGTGCTACAATCGACATCCTCTCAACAAGCACTGTCCACGGCAACCTCTGAAATACAACTGACCCAATGGAGGCGGCTGAATAATACTCTTTGGCGCAATCTCAGTGTAGCCACCTTTCATATGCCCCTCCTCCACGGGCTAGAATTTGATGGTACTTTTGCCAGCATTGGTGGTGAAAATACCACCAAATTTGTCCAAAAATTACAGAAAAAAATAAAAGATAATATTAATCAGTAAATATCACATAACTAAATAAATTTTGGCTTTGCACTGACCCTTCAATAACCTAATATATATAATACTGTAAGGAATACAAATGCTTACATACATGTGAGTTTACATAACAGTTTACGCAAGTATCATTCAATCAATGGCACCAGCAATGACGAATAGGTGTAGGTAAAAGTCTCATTACATTTGATATACAGTAAATACACAAAAAATCTGTGTGTACAAATATTCACATAAAATCTTTTGAATAGTTATATAAACAAGTAGCACTACACAGAGAGGTTGACAGATCCACCAGTAGCACCCAGCAATGGTCAAATGGTGCAAATAGCAGTCTAATAACATTTCATAAGCATTATTTAAACAGTTCCAACAGTGGTACCCAGAAATATTGAACAGGTGCAGACACCAACAAGTGACATCATTTCAGTAGAAGCAGTTCCATCTGTGGCACCCAGCAATGTTGAACAGGTGCAGACACCAACAACTGACATTATTTCAGTAGAAGCAGTTCCATCAGTGGCACACTGCTATGTTGAGCATATGCAGACGCCAAAAAGTGACATTATATCAGTAGAAGCAGTTCCATCAGTGGGACCCAGCAGTGTTGAACAGGTGCTGACACCAACAAGTGACATTATCTCAGTAGCAGCAGTTCCATCAGCGGCACCCAGCAATGTTGACAGGTGCAGACACCAACAAGTGACATTATCTCAGTAGAAGCAGTTCCATCAGTGGCACCCAGCAACGTTGAACAGGTACAGACACCAACAAGTGACATTATTTCAGTAGAAGCAGTTCCATCAGTGGCACCCAGCAATGTTGAGCAGGTGCAGACACCAACAAGTGACATTATCTCATTAGAAGCAGTTCCATCAGTGGCACCCAGCAATGTTGAACAGGTGCAGACACCAACAAGTGACATTATTTCAGTAGAAGCAGTTCCATCAGTGGCACCCAGCAATGTTGAACAGGTGCAGGCACCAACAAGTGACATTATCTCAGTAGCACCAGTTCCATCAGTGGCACCCAGCAATGTTGAACAGGTGCAGACACCAACAAGTGACATTATTTCAGCAGCAGCACTTCCATCAGTGGCACCCAGCAATATTGAACGGGTGCAGACACCAACAAGTGACATTATCTCAGTAGCGGCAGTTCCATCAGTGGCACCAAGCAATGTTGACAGGTGCAGACACCAACAAGTGAAATTATCTAGGTAGAAGCAGTTCCATCAGTGGCACCCAGCAGTGTGGAACAGGTGCTGACACCAACAAGTGACATTATGTCAGTAGTAGCAGTTCCATCAGTGGCACCCAGCAATGTTGACAGTTGCAGACAGCAACAAGTGACATTATCGCAGTAGAAGTAGTTCCATCGGTGGCACCCAGCAGCGTTGAATCGGTGCAGACACCAATAAGTGAAATTATCTCAGTAGCAGCAGTTCCATCAGTGGCACCCAGCAATGTTGAACAGGTGCAGACACCAAGAAGTGACATTATCTCAGTAGCAGCAGTACCATCAGTGGCACCCAGCAATGTTGAACAGGTGCAGACAGCAACATTGACATCATCAGTAATAGCAGTTCCATCAGTGGCACCCAGAAATGTTGAACAGGTGCAGGTAACACTCTATAATATTCACTATCACTAATCAGACATTTCATCAGAGTTTATCATCAATGGTCAAATGGTGCAAATAGCAGTCTCATAACATTTCATAAGCATTATTTAAACAGTTCCAACAGTGGCACATAGAAATGTTGAACAGGTGTAGACACCAACAAGTGACATCATTTCAGTAGAAGCAGTTCCATCAGTGGCACCTAGCAATGTTGACAGGTGCAGACACCAACAAGTGACATTATCTCAGTAGAAGTAGTTCCATCAGTGGCACCCAGCAGCGTTGAACAGGTGCAGACACCAACAAGTGAAATTATCTCAGTAGCAGCAGTTCCATCAGTGGCACCCAGCAATGTTGAACAGGTGCAGACAGCAACAGTGACATCATCAGTAATAGCAGTTCCATCAGTGGCACCCAGAAATGTTGAACAGGTGCAGGTAACAGTCCGTAATATTTACTATCACTAATCAGACATTTAATCAGAGTTTATCAGCACAAATTAAACATATCCAAGTGGCACCCATCATGTTGAACAAGTGCAGGTAACTATCCATAATATTCACTATCACTAATCAGACAGTTCATCAGAGTTTATCAGCAGAAATTAAACATTTCCAAGTGGCACCCATCACGTTGAACAAGTGCAGGTTACAGTCCATAATATTCAATATCACTAATCAAACAGTTCATCAGAGCTTATCAGCAGAAATCAAACATCTCCAAGTGGCACCCATCATGTTGAACAGGTGCAAGCTCGAACAACATCTGCTGTGTCGCCCAACAGAACAACTGCACACAAGATGCCCTCAACTAGTACTGCTATCGACATCCTCTCAACAAGAACTGCCCACGGCAACCTTTGAACTACAACTGCCCAGTGGGGGCGGCTGAATAATACTCTTTGGCGCAATGTCTGGCGCTGTGACTCAGTGTAGCCACCTTTCACAGTTTCACTTGTGTGTATTTGATTTTCACAGACTGACGCTACCATTCATTACCCTTGCAGAACCTCTAATAACGCCAACAAAAAACATTCTAATCCATTACAGAAGTCCAAAAGGTCGAGAACAAACATGACATTACTGAAACAATTGATATCGCTCCCACCTATCATTCATTCATTCTCTACTGGTGTAACTCCACATCCAACATCCCTTGAGATAAAAAGTTTCTTCGTAGCCTAAGCATAGCTCACACATAATCCTCTTGCTCTGATTACTACACCCTCCTGCTGCGACGTAAAACTCCCAAGCGTAATCTTAGGTGCCATACATATCGCTCTCTATCAGTCCAGCGCATCCCAGACTAACTTAGCTCCCCACCACCCAATGAAACTCATTCTGTGATCAAGAGGTTGACCCCGAGATCACAGGGGATGCAGTGAAGTAGCAAATGTGTTGCAACGCTGACACGCAAATAGTAAACATTTTTCAATATCTGAAACAGCAATGGTTCCAGATTCCATGACCTCATTTGCCTGAATCGTTAAGGTCCACTGATAACGATATCACCCATGGAGTCCTAATTTTCTATCAGTACTGAACGATACCACTCTGTATCACCCTCACATGAAATGCCTGATGTAATGGGTGGTTATAACTGAAGTTCAGGTACTCACGGAGGTCCAGCGTAGGCTGTAATTTTCATATGGAATCGAGGTTTGGTAGATATGTTAATGCGGAAACGATCAACGTTGGAAAACCATTATCTCCAATTTTGGCTACCAGGAGCAAACGCGGCGCAGTACAGCATCTCGTCGACGTTCCCGGTGCTAATATTGAGCTAATTGTGTAGTGGCGATTAGTAATAAAACCTACTTTCAGCCTTTCTCACTTCTTTGATCTTTTCTGTCCACGTTCTGTTCCTAATCCATTACATATGGGAACATTTATGTAGCCTCTCTTGCATTCAAAGCCCCAGATTTGCACCTGGTGGCCAAAATCGGAACTAACTTTTTTCCTCCGTAAATCTGTTCCACATCAATGCATTAGAGTGTCTACGAAGTTACGCTACCATACGATAATTACAGCCGACGCTGGAGCTTTGTGAGTAGCTGCACTTTAATTATAGCCACACGGTACAAGAGTATGAAAACGTAGCCATGTGATCTAACGCACTGCTTTCCGGGCGGGAAGGTGAGCCGGTCCACGGCACGAATTCGCCCGGCGGATTAGTGTCGGGGTCCAGTGTGCTGGCCAGTCTGTGGATGGTTTTTAAGGTGATTTTCCATCTGCCTCCGCGAATGCGAGCTGGTTCCACTTATTCCGCCTCAGTTACACTATGTCGGCGGTTGTTGCGCAAACACCTTCTCCACTTACACGTAGACCATAATTACTCTACCACGCAAAAATTGGGGTTACACTCGTCTGGTGTGAGACGTTCTGAGGGGGTCCACTCGGTGCCGAACAGCACAATAACCCTGGGTTCGGTGTGGGGCGGCGGTGGGGTTAGTGGACTGCTGTAGCCTGTTGTGCGGTTGTGAACCACTGAGGGCTACGGTGGGGACGAAGCCTCTCCATCGTTTCCAGGTCCCCAGTTCTATATAGTACAATACAATACAATGAGAGCGTAACACTCCTTTGACACAAACACCTCCTGCAGTGACAATAATTGATTAGCTGTACACATCCGCATGGTGTTACAGTTTGGGATTAGACAACGACTTTGTGAAGTTTATGAAACAAGTGTTTTACTCAAACACTATTTATCAATCAAGAACGCAACTTTCTTTATCACATAAATAAAAATGCATTCATTTTGACTGTTACTGTGTGCCACAATTACACTATGAAGTTATTAAAGGAGAGAGTAGCTATAAGTAATTCATAACCAGTCCGTGATTCACACAGAAGTGGCGCGTCTGATCTCTTTGTCTCCTGTGTCTTCTGCAAAGTGTGATGGCACTGACTGTATCCTTGTAAGTAGTGGACCTTTCTCCCACTTGTCCACATTGTAAATATAATCATCACATTGTAGATCCCGGCTTTTCGTTTAGTTTTGGTTTATTGGATGGAAATGAGATATTCTGCATGTTGCTGATTCCCTCTCAGCCGATAAAAACCATCTCACCTGCTAATCTTCTGTTCATTCGACCGTGGATACATCAACCTTCATCACTTGCATCAGAGATTTTTCTTGCCTGGATAAATGATTCAGTTAATGAAGTGGACAGGGGAAAACCACAGATTAGTAACAGGCAGTGAAAGTCAAATTGTATCAAATATATTCACGATAAGAAAAACGTAAATGGGAGGTCACAAAGAACAGAATTTAGCCAACCCACAATTCAGGGCTATATGTCGAGCTACCGACTTCCTGTAGAACGTGACAAATACACTTGTAAAACAATAGGAAAGAAACGAGAAACAGCGATTACTCGTCCAGTGGCTAGAGAGAGTGGTAACTGGAAAAAAACGATATAAATTTTGGGAACTGGAAATGACGAAAGAAAGTAGTTGGTCGTGAGAACTCACGCAATACGAATCCATGGACAGAGGCAATGTCACAAAGCGGTACGCCTTTCTCATCGATGGAATAGTAATCCCAGTTACTCGTGGTGCAGATAGCGTATTTGCATATTAATCAGGGTCGAAACTGCCACTAGTGTTCTACCGCGGAACATCTTGACTAAAGCTGATTTGAATCAGCACATGGTTGCTTCTAAAGTGATGGAATCCATCATGTGTACACTAAAATGGCGGCATCTTCCGCACTGGCACTAATAACGAAGTGAAGTTGACCAAGAACTGCAATGTGAGAGCGCCTTTCCGTAGTTTTATGATCTAGGATGTAACACAGCGGTGTGTTTCCTCCGACAGAAAAAAGTCCCTATAGCCAACTTGGCTGGAGGAGGAAATGCAAACGGTTCCTGGTGCTTTCAGCCGGAGGGGCAGTTCGGCATCCTGACGCTCAGTTTGGGGATCCTGTGCTTGCGTCAGTTCCCTGAACGTGGTAAAGGCTGCTTGTGTTTGGAAGTAACGGCCCAGAACTTCTACAGGTTTTCCCCACCTTGTGAATTTCCTGAACTGATTGCTGGGCATGAAAGTTGCTTTGCCCACCATCGTTCGTTGGTCCTCAGCTTAAGTGAGCCATCGGTAACTCCAGTCCGCAGCTCTTGGCCTAGCAGCTAGCGTTGCTACCTCTGGGTCACGGGGCCCCGTGTTCGATTCCCGGCCGGGTTGGGGATTTTCCCTGCCCGGGGACTGTGTGTTTGTGTTGTCCTCATCACTTCTTCATCATCATCATGAACATCATTCGTGACAGTGGCTAGACTGGATTGTGTAAAAATTGGGATTTTGCACGGGCGCTGATGACAACGCCCAAACAGAGGAAACTGATTTAATGCGTAAATTGATTGATTCATTTCATTGAATGTTTTAATTATTTGATGTAATGACCCGTGACTAATGTAATACAACTCATGATTACTTTAGAAATACGAATCCATGATTGTAAATGTGATTTTATCTAATTCAGCTGTCTTTCATTGTAAGAGAACTGGACTCGACCGTGCTGAGGCTTCTCCGCGTGTCTTTTACGTCTCAGGAATGTCTCCAGGTGACAATATATTACAAAATTTCAGTCTCCTTTCTCTAATTTTTCCGATTCTCTACGACATGTTCCGCCTAACCACGTCCTATATGAGTAATACAAATATTGTTACCATCAAACCAAAGTAAACTGTCTCATGGAGACACCACTCTGTGTAAACTAGTCCTCACCTTTTAGTCCCACAACGGAATACATTACGTGCTTTGTTTCTACCACTTTTCACAACGTTCGTATATCCTTAAAAAGTCATACAGGCTGCTTATTTCCTATGTCATTTAATTAACACTGACGCATACTGCCAAAACCAACTTCTTATCTTGTTACCTATGTATCCTTTGTCTAATCCTACCTCCATTTTAGCCTGCGTATTTGTATTTATTCAACAATTCATACCTATCCTCATAAGCACAGCACATTGTGTCTAATTTTCAAAACTTTAATAAATCTCTCAGAAAAATTGCACTTTTTGAGTAGATGCTGCAAAAATCATTCAGTTACATACTTCTGTTTTGTGCCTATCTCCACTAAATCCTCTCGATTTACAAACTCATAGCTGACTTTCGAGCACAAGAAAATCGCATCTATTCGACTCACAAATGCAAGGAACTCAACACAAGCGACAGAGACACATAAACGCCTTGAAGATCGAATTTAAATAAAATAACCTCTTACAGCCTAACTCTTTTAAGGTCAATTTTAAATAATTTAATTATATCCCGTTCAGCACCTTATTTTATGTAAATCTGTTTGGATGATTCGTAGCTTACATGGGGATTTTAACTACATTAAAGTAAAAAGTATGTCCATAGGCTGTTGCTTGGAGCAGGAGTTCTCCACTCAAAAAAAAAAAAAAAAAAAAAAAAAAAAAAATGGAACGCGCCACGAATAAATTACCGGAATAGGACAAAAACCACTAGATGTGTTCGATATGTGCCGCAAAACAAATGATTACAATTTCAGAAAATTTGGGTGATTGATTTAAGGGAAAGAGCTTCAAAAATAGAGCAAATCGATAATGCGTTCGTCCACCTCTAACCGCAACGAAAGCAGTTATTTGGCTTGGCATTATTGATAGAGTTGCTGGATGTACTTCCGAGGGATATCGTGCAAGATTATGTCCAGTTGGTGCGTTAGAACGTCAAAATCACGAACTGATTGCAGGGCCCGGCCCATAATGCTCCGAACGCTCACAGCTAGGGAGAGATACGGTGACCTTTCTGGGCAAGGTGGGTTTTGGGAAGCACAAAGGCTTTCGTCATGTGTGGGCGAGTATTATCTTGCTGAACTGTAAGTCTAGGTTGACTTTCCATGAAGGGCAATAAAACGTCGTGTAGGATATTGTCAACTTACCGCTGTGGTGCAAGGGTGCCGCAGATGACAGCTGAAGGTGTCTTGCTGTGAAAGTAAATGGCACCTCTGAACGTCACTCCTGGATGTCCCGCCATGTGGCGGGTGGCAGTGAGGTTGGTATCCCACCGCTATCCGCAGGGTCTCTTCGATGGTCATCGAGGCTTATTCGAAGCGGAACTTATCACGGACAGTTCTACTCCAGCAAACGAGATTCCAGGCCAAACACGTGTCTCAGTCCCGTCCCATTGGAAATAATCCTTCGGCGTGTGTGGTCTGTCTCTGTGTGTGTTAGAGAGTAGATGCATCGTGTAGAGCAGATAAACATCGGATGGGGCCGAGATGGGACTGTATGGAGGATGGTCGATGACAATGAACCCAAAGCACTGGATTGTTGAAGATGTAGCAGCGCTCGTTCCTGGTCTAGAACTCTCATGCTGAAGGAGAGGGTGTTCCATATGTGGACGAAGTTTTCGAATTCTAAACTCAATGATTACACGTTGTTTGTAACGCACTGGTATAGTTACAATACAAACCATCATGTTACACGCTACAATTCGGAACCGGATACCAGCAGAGGGCTGCAAATGTGTAGACATGAAGCTTCAAGAGCTTTCATATAAAAAATTCGAAGGCATCACTTTTCAGTACTGCCCGGTAGTATCCTCAAGAGATATAGAGGAAAGATTAGTGCCGTTCGATGGAGATGTCGACTGGGACGATGAATCAGTGATCCTAGACGTCTCCGAGACGACAGGATATGATTCTCGCCGTATATGTCAATCTTCTGACCTGATGCAAGAAAGACGTATGTAATCGAGTTGTCTCAGTATTGTGTAAAAGTTCTAACATGTGGGAGTCACAAGTTTTGCATTCTGCTACCAAGCTACTTCATAATTTCCTTCTCCCGATGAGACGAGGACTTGCATTTTAAAATTCAGCTCTTCGGAGATGAAGTCAGCTCGAAGAAGGAATAGCCGCCGCAGCCATGTCAGCATTGTTGTACAACGTTATGGAAAGAAGGTAAATACCAAGCCGCACCCCAAAAACTATACGATTTAACATTCAAGCAATGTTTTAGAATTGCCACAACGTTCCTAACACGCATGTATCTATACCTGTGTGCGTTTCTGGGAAGACAATTTTTGGTGCAACTTTCCGATAACTGATGCATATATCTTTCTCCCCAACCAGTATGTCTGGCGACCTACAGAAGGACTTCGTCATCGGGAGACAGTTAGCACGTTTGTAATAATTTAAAATAATTATATAATTTTGTAAATTTTCTATTATAATAATTGTGATATTACTCTGATTTGTGAATGGGATACTCTGTTATCGCAGTGAGAAAAGAAAAGTAAATCACACAATGTGCAGATGACAACAGCAACCAGCCACATTTTATAATGGTTTTTATTTATTTAAACAGCGCCGTTACCGGTTTCGGACCGAAAGGTTCTTCTTCGGATGGCTAGTTCACTTTAAATTACATTTTATATCAGCTTTCACTTTTTGTTTTCCTAGAGTATGAAATTTCCTTGGGATGGTGGTGTCGTTGACAAAACCACGCCATTACGTTCCAGTGCTGAGCGCCTGTCATCATGCAGCAGGAAGACTATATGATGCACTTTTTCCAGGTATACTTATACACATAATCTGAAACACCACTCCACTCACACACAAAGAAATTTCTCGGAAGATGAATCTTTCGGTTCGAAACCGGTAACGGCACTATTTAAATAAATAAATAGCACTCTAAAAGGTGCTCGTTGTTGTTGTCGTCTCTGTAAGAGTCGAACAATATTTTGTACAAAACAACGAGATCAGAACGTTAGTTTTCGAAAAAACAGCATAATCAGTGGGAGAACTGATTCAGAAAGGACCGAGAAAGCCAACGAAAAGGTAGGAAAATTCACGATCTATTGCGTGCATGACCGTGCTTAGTAGCGTTTCTGCGAATAGTGATCCTAGTACCTTTCCTAATCCAATTTCCAAATTGAAGTATTCTCGTAAAATTCGCAGACAATTTGACAGAAAATAAATTTAGGAAGAGAAATCTGTGCATATAATTCAGTTACGCTGGCAATGTAGTTTGAGTAAATGATTAGCGAGGCACCACTGAATGGATTTCGTAGTGGTATCCTCACCATTACAAACAGAATATTTCATTTTCAAAAATATTCATTTATTTTCTCATTTTGTAAAAGTACCAAAAAATGAGTACACATTTGCTGGATAGTCAGGCACAAGATGTCGCCGAAATGGACGTGGCAACAAATTAAATCGAAACTGAAAATGTCGGTCGCAGTGACGACAACAATTTAGATTTTTCAGTTAACATGGACATAGATCATAGTGACATTATCATTTGAAATGACACAATGATGGCAGTAGATGAGACAGGGTTACAATTTTCTCCAGGGAGTATTTTTTCCCTTGGTGAAAACGTAACGCGTGACAGCGCAAACTTATTAAATCATTCGTTGCCTGCCACACTTACGCATAATGCAAACGTGACTGGACAGGGTGCATTGTTCACACCGGAAATCCTGATCACGATGCAAATGTTACAACAGTTATTTAAACAAAGTTTCAATGATTTTTCAAAACAACAACACGAAAAATTTAATAAGTTTAATGAGTAAAATCAAACACTTAAGCAAAGTATTAATGAAAAATTTAATGAGTTTTCAAAACAACAGACAGAGACAGAAAGGGAATTACTTGAAGAGCAAAAACAAACTCTTCATGCTTTCAAAACCGACATAACTCAACAGTTGAATGACCTGGAAAAAGATTTGCGTGCTTATATTTCAAATGAATCAGCGGATAAACTTTTAAGTTTGGGGAAACACCTAAAAACACAGTTTCTCAGTGATTTGTCACAAGATATAGATAATTTAAGCTGAAAAGTGTCATCAATAGGCAACACACCAGAACAGTTCGCGGAAAAGGCGAAGGAAGTATCTCAGGGTCAGACAAAAATGCAGCAGGAATAACCAAAATTGTGCCAGAATACGAGTATAAACGCACTATTAGGCACCATTGACAGGTTGCAAACAGCGTACAAAGGCCTCCCTCAACAGGTGCAAGACCTGTCATTGTTACTAAGTTGCATACACTTAATACTCATTTCATGATAAAGGAGCCAAAAATGATAGATAAAGACATTAAAGAAATAAAAGATAGAGCCGAGGCTTTTATCCTAGACCGGAGCAGTACCCTGGCGCAGAAGGAGTCCAGGAACGTAAGGGTTATGCAGATGTAACCGAGGAAGCAATAAAGGCACATAAGGCAGAACTAAGAGATGAAATAGATCAGATGTTGAAAACAGTTGACGAAATATCGCAGTCTAACATCGTTAGTAACATTGAAAAGGAAAGGGAATATTCAACCTCAAGCTATTTGGTGTCAACTGACAGAACAGATAATCCGAATATCCATCTGCACTTAAACCCATCAGCTGAAATAGATCGCTGTTATAACATGCAGCACGTGCTGTCGACTTTTGCCCCTGTCACGCAGAGGTATTCGGAATACGATCCGATACATCATAACAATGACACGCCGACAATCGACGGAAAAATGTAACACCTGCGAACAGTTTGAAAGGGTATTCTTAGACAAGTTCTGGTCCATCGCAGTAGAAAAGAGATGTGGCGTCAAAATGTTTAACCGGGCGCCATTCAGCTGTAAGCACGGAGCGCTCAGAAGAAACTTCGAGAAGTAGTAGATAAATCCTGTTACTGGACAAACCCAATATTGAATGAACATGTACTAAAAATGATGAAAAGCCAACTACTGGCTAATATACGGGTGAAATTTATCACCACTTCGGAACACATTTCTCGGTTACAATACTTAACTTTGACAATTACACAGAAGTGTCACAAGCAAAGGGAGACATGCAAAATAAGCAATGTTCTTCAGTAGAAACAATCCTGTCACTGCTGTACAAGTGCCTAATCTTGAAGCTACTATTCAACTGGGCCGCGACCAATCAGGGCCGCGCGGCCCCTCCCGCCGGAGGTTCGAGTCCTCCCTTGGGCGTTGGTGTGTGTGTGTTGTTCTTAGCATGAGTTAGTTTATGTTAGTTTAATTAGTGTGTAACTCTAGGGACCGATGACCTAAGCAGTTTGGTCCCTTACGAATTCACACACATTTGAACATAACAATCTCCGACAAACCTCAATCGGCTTTACTCCTACGTAATTACTGTTTGACACAAGACAAGTACACGACTGGGATAAACCTCTACCCATGGCCCCTGGGAAGGATATATCAAATAGTTCAATGGCTCTGAACACTGTGGGACTTAACATCTAAGGTCATCAGTGTCCTAGAACTACTTAAACTTAACTAACCTAAGGACATCACACACATCCATGCCTGAGGCGGGATTCGAACCTGCGACAGTAGCAGTCGCGCGGTTCCTGACTGAAACACCTAGAACCGCTCGGCCACCGCGTCCGACATGAAAATATCTCATGAGGAGAAAATTCCTCGGACACTGATCCGCACTGAAGAGAAAGCTGCGTACAGAAAACAATTGTATGATATGAAACTAGGACGCACTGTAGAGTACCATGTGGGACAACGAATACTCCTTAGAACCCATCCAAAGCGGACATTGTATGGTAAGTCGAATCCCACGTGGCAACTATTGTACCCAGGGTAATTTGTTATATCAACTATCCCTCAGCCAGGAGTCTATAAGTTACTCTACTTAAAGAATGGTAAGGAGAATGGGCTCTACCCACACAAAGATTTACGTGAATTTGTGCGCTAAACAGAATCTGACGATGGTCAAGCACGGTTTGGAGGAATGTATATAAGTGTATATAAGAGCCAACCAACTGTCCACTTCAATATACTTACGACGATTGATGTTTAGGATTAAGGAAAGATTTCATTTTTGCCTGTGTCAGGTGTCTTGCCTTATTAGGCTGTACGTTGTAGTAATGTAAGATTTTTATTGTATGTTTACGGGCCAGAGTAACTCAGAAAACATTACCATCGCCGAGCGCGAGAAATTCTTTAATTTGACACTGTACTGTTTAAACACACTGTTGGCATGCGATTGAGACGCAGCGCCTGTAAGTAGAGAAATGGGGCGAGGACAGAACTGCGCACGCGCAGTACCTAGCTTTAAGGTTGACAACCTCCGCGAATGCGCATAGCATAGCGTAAGCCGGCGGATCGACGCCAGACGTCGATAGCTTAGCAAAGAAACGTCAAACAATTGACATTTAGTGAAACTTAATAATACGAGTTGACTAGTAAGGAAATAAAACAACTCCACTGCAGAACTAAGCTAAGATTAAGAAATTAGGGACAAGTAAGCTAAGTAATATATATAAACTAGCTACACAATTTGATACTATGTAAAAGTTACACTGCTGGCCACCGTAAATGCAACACCCTGAAGGAAACATCCGAATCAAGTGAAATTTACACCATGGGTTTGCAGCGATGAGATATGCAACTGATTAGAACTTCAGCGCAGACGCACATCACGCGCGCCTGTGGCGCCACCTCATAGCGCCATTTAAGGCTTGGCGACGAGTGTACGTTCGGCACGTGTGTTTACCTTGTGGTTGTTTCACAAGACGATCAGTTATGCCTCGTAGACAACAGAGAACATCGTTTGATCAAGTATCCGAGTTCGACAGAGGAAGGATAGTGGCTTACCGAGATTGTGGATTATCATACAGAGAAATCGCTAGTCGTGTTGGACGAAACCAAACAACTGTAATGCGGATATGTGACCGTTGGATGCAGGAGGGTACGACGGAGCGACGTGGTCGATCGCATTCACCTCGGTGCACCACTGCACGCGCTGATAGGCAAATTGTGCGCATGGCAGTCACGGATCGCTCAGTGACATCCCGAACCATAGCACAGCACATTGCGTCTGTAACGCATCATCCAGTGTCTGCGCGTACCATTCGACGCCGTTTACAGCAGAGTGGTCTGTCCGCAAGACGTCCATTACTTCGTCTACCATTGACGCAGAACCACAGACGTCTCCGTCGCCAATGGTGTGATGACAGACGGATGTGGATGGCAGAATGGAATGACGTTGTCTTTACTGGCGAGGCACGCTTCTGTCTGCAGCACGACGATGGTCGGATTCGAGTGTGGAGACACCGTGGAGAGAGGATGCTGGACAGCTGCATTATGCACCGCCACACTGGTCTTACACCGGGTATTATGGTATGGGGCGGTATTCGATATTACTCTCGCACGCCTCTAGTACGCATTGCCGGTACTTAAAATAGCCGGCGCTACATATCCGAGGTGCTGGAGCCAGCTGTCCTTCCTTACCTTCAGGGCTCGGCCACAGCCATATTTCAACAGGATAATGCGCGACCACACGTGGCACGCATTGTCCAAAGGTTCTTCGTCAATAACCAGATTGAATTGCTTCCCTGGCCGGCTCGCTCTCCGGATATTTCGCCGATAGAAAACATGTGGTCCATGGTTGCTCAACGAGTGACCCAGATTACATCCCCAGCTGCCACACCAGATGATCTTTGGCAACGTGTGGAAGCTGCTTGGGCTGCTGTATCCCAGGAACACATCCAACGTCTCTTTGACTCAATGCCGAGACGTGTGGCAGCGGTGATCTCCAACAGTGGCGGCTACTCTGGCTACTGATTCTGGCAGGAACCACATGTCACAGACGTCTGTAAACGTAATCATTTGATACTTGGTCAACATGTTATCTACAAAATAAATTTTGTTGTGCTACCTCTTGTCTTTCTTGGTGTTGCATTTACGGTGGCCAGCAGTGTATTTATATTTATACAAGTGGCTTTCTACACGCCACACGAAAGAGAATGTCTAATGAGAAGTGAAGGAATATAAATTAGATCTTGAATATACTACGAGAGATAGGATTGTGCTAGGTCTAAGACAATACTTTTCTTTCTAGGTGCAAAAAGGTGAGTCAAAACGACAACCGCGGTTTTAAACTGATAAAGAATGAACTTCCTATTGACGGAAACTGAAATTTGAATATTGGAAGCGTGATACAATGGTAGCCAACGAGAAACTTGATTTAAAGTTAGTATTTAGGTATCCTACCAGCTAACAATGCAAAATCATGTCCTAGGTAAAATAGAACACAATAGTTAGGTGTTTCGTACCAAAGAATAAGGGTCGCACCGAAAATAAATAATTATACGTATAAAAATATGTGTACGATGGTGTAAATGCGTGTATGAAAAAGCTACAGTACACCAGTTGTATAAAAAGGTTGAACTTAAGTCTTGTTCTACCGAATTCAAAGCGGTCAGTCTACGCATTCTACGTCCATGAGACTGAGAAGAGCGCCATGCAAGAGTTAATACAATACATTTGCACGCAAACACAAGCTGTCTCAACATTGTTTTACACTTGTTCATTAGCAAAATTCTCGTGGAGACATATTCATACACAACAGAATACAGAAGAATTATATACATAATAAAATGAAGTATAAGTCACCGACATTGAAGTGCAATGTTTATACTCGATGGTGACACTTGGATAAGACAAAACCGTACTGTCAGAATGTATCAGTACCTACTAAACACAAGTTAAGTGAACTCACATGAGTAGATGGTCATGAAGTGATGCACTCAATAGTTCTCTCCTGATGAACGAAGGATTGCTGTAGTAGAGTAAAAAATGAATGCTGCTCGCTGTCAAAAATGGTTCAAATGGCTCTGAGCACTATGGGACTCAACTGCTGAGGTCATTAGTACCCTAGAACTTAGAACTTGTTAAACCTAACTAACCTAAGGACTTCACAAAAATTCATGCCCGAGGCAGGATTCGAACCTGCGACCGTAGCGGTCTTGCGGTTCCAGACTGCAGCGCCTTTAACCGCACGGCCACTTCGGCCGGCTTCTCGCTCTCCATAACATTTCCTGTACGCCAGTAGACATATCCTCGTAAACTTGTCAGTGAAGTAGCTGGGAGTAGTTATGTAGGCTTATCGGAATTTCATGTTATGAAGCTTTCCTTCCCCCGCATCCGTAACTACGGATACTCGCGTCAGGTGCAATGTATGAACACAAAACTTGTGCACATCGTGTGATAACGTTTATATCCTCGGTGGACTCGGGTAATGACAAGACATTCTACCACAGAGAGGATATGGAATGGGGTAAAGGCATTGGAGATTTACCTTAAACTCATTGAAGGGTCTTCGGGATGCTGAATAGCGTGAGCCTGGTTCAACCACTGAAACATGTGGGTTACGACGGGAACAAATGCCTGAGCCATAAATGATGAACGCCCTCGCCAAATCATCAGTGGTCCCACTATTCGTAGGTCCCAGCACACCACGTTGCAGCAATGGGATGAACACTTGTACTGACTTTGGGTAAACAGGTGAAATTGGAGCCCACTCATGTGCAGCTCAACAGAACTGCCGCATTAACAAACTCAAGTGCGCTGGCCTCTGTGACCGAGCGGTTCTAGGCGCTTCAGTTAGGAACCGCACCACTGCTATGGTCGCAGGTTCGAATCCTGCCTCGGGCATGGATGTGTGTGATGTCCTTAGGTTAGTTAGGTTTAAGTAGTTCTAAGTTCTAGGTGACATTAAAAGCAACGGTGGTAACATTAAGAGTGCAACGGGAATTCCACTGTTAAATGCAGAGGAGAGAGCAGATAGGTGGAAAGAATACATTGAAAGCCTCTATGAGGGTGAAGATTTGTCTGATGTGATAGAAGAAGAAACAGGAGTCGATTTAGAAGAGACAGGGGATCCAGTATTATAATCGGAATTTGAGAGAGCTTTGGAGGACTTACGGTCAAATAAGTCAGAAGGCATAGATAACATTCCATCAGAATTTCTAAAATCATTGGGGAAGTGGCAACAAAACGACTATTCACGTTGATGTGTAGAATATATGTGTCTGGCGATATACCATCTGACTTTCGGAAAAGCATCATCCACACAATTCCGAAGACGGCAAGAGCTGACAAGTGCGACAATTATCGCACAATCAGCTTAACAGCTCATGCATCGAAGCTGCTTACAAGAATAATATACAGAAGAATGGAAAAGCAAATTGAGAATGCGCTAGGTGACGATCAGTTTGGCTTTAGGAAAAGTAAAGGGGCGAGAGAGGCAATTCTGACGTTACGGCTAATAATCGAAGCAAGGCTAAAGAAAAATCAAGACACAATATGTACAATAACCAAGAGGGAATAATAAGAGTGGACGATCAAGAACGAAGTGCTCGTATTAAGAAGGGTGTAAGACAAGGCTGTAGCCTTTCGCCCCTACTCTTCAATCTGTACATCGAGGAAGCAATGATGGAAATAAAAGAAAGGTTCAGGAGTGGAATTAAAATACAAGGTGAAAGGATATCAATGATACGATTCGCTGATGGCATTGCTATCCTGAGTGAAAATGAAGATGAATTAAATGATATGCTGAACGGAATGAACAGTCTAACGAGTACACAGTATGGTTTGAGAGTAAATCGGAGAAAGACGAAGGTAATGAGAAGTAGTAGAAATGAGAACAGCGAGAAACTTATCAAGATTGATGATCACGATGTCAATGAAATTAAGGAATTCTGCTACCTAGGCAGTAAAATAACCAATGACGGACGGAGCAAGGAGGACATCAAAAGCAGACTCGCTATGGCAAAAAAGGCATTTCTGGCCAAGAAAAGTCTACTAATATCAAATACCGGCCTTAATTTGAGGAAGAAATTTCTGAGGATGTACATCTTGAGTACAGCATTGTATGGTACTGAAACATGGACTGTGGGATAACCGGAACAGAAGAGAATCGAAGCATTTGAGATGTGATGCTATAGACGAATGTTGAAAATTAGGTGGACTGATAAGGTAAGGAATGAGGAGGTTCTACGTAGAATCGGAGAGGAAAGGAATATATAGAAAACACTGATAAGGAGAAGGGACAGGATGCTAGGACATCTGCTAAGACATGAGGGAATGACTTCCATGGTACTACAGGGAGCTGTAGAGGGCAAAATCTGTAGAGGAAGACAGAGATTGGAATACGTCAAGCAAATAATTGAGGACGTAGGTTGCAAGTGCTACTCTGAGATGAAGAGGTTAGCACAGGAAAGGAATTCGTGGCGGGCCGCATCAAACCAGTCAGTAGACTGATGACAAAAAAAAAAGTTCTAGGGGACTTATGACATCAGATGTTAAGTCTCATAGTGCTCAGAGCCATTTAAACCATTTTGAACTTAAGTGCGAGCGAAGCATGCGTCTCGTGAGGTGCGCGTGCTAGACAATGCCGCAATAGCAGTGGTTAAATTCCAATAACCAAACTAGACTCTGAATTGAAATGCGACTGTTGACGCCGTCTTTAAGAAACTTTTGTAAATAGTTATAGTAATAATTTTTACAGTGTAAATTAAACAAAATTACATATTTGTGTTACGTAACCACACGTTCCGGGAGTAAACGAGGTACACTTGACCACGTATAAAGGTTTCAACACCCTGACACGCTGAGAGATTTAAAGATGCAAACACTGTAATGCATCACCACTGTGTACTGAAACCCAGTGATATGGATCACGCCAGTACACGGTGGGGATGGCTGGCAGTTGTGTAGGTTCTTTAAATGGCCTACACATATAAACAAATTTCACGCCGTCCCCGTAAGGAAATTTGTGGTAAGGTTCTATGGCACCAAACTGCTGAGGTAATCGTTCCCTAGGCTTACACACTAATTAAACTAACTTAAACTAATGTATATTAAGGACAGCACACACACCCATGCCCGTGGGAGGACTCAAACCTCCGACGGGGGGAGCCGCGCGAACCGTGGCAAGGCACCTAGACCGCACGGCTACCCCGTGCACCTCCCCGTAAGGCAAAGTTATCGTTGGGATGTATGATTATATCTACGCTGACAGCAAATTGATGAACTGAAACAGCAATTTTTTATATAACTTATTTGTCTTTTTTCACTGATCTCGGTGTCTGTCTATGCCAGTGCGAGAAAGACGTATGTAATGGAATTGTGTCAGTATTGCGTTAAGTAAAAGTTCTAATATGTGGGAGTGACAGGTTTTTCATTCTAATACCAAACTACGTCCTAATTCCCTTCTCCCGATGCTACGAAAAGCTGCATTTTAAAATTCAGCTCTTCGGGGAGGAAGTCAGCGCGAAGAAAGAATAGCCGACGCAGTCATGCCGGCATTGTTGTACATAATTTGGGAAAAATGGTAAATACCAAGCCGCACACCAAAAAAATCATAGGAACTAACATTCAAGTAATGTTTCAGAATTGCCACAACGTTCTTAATACGCACGCATCTATACCTGCGTGCGTTCCTGGGAAGACAACGTTTGGTGCGGCTACCCGATAACTGATGCACATATCTCTCTCCCAAACCAATATAGCGTCCGGATATGGATAAAGTAGTATACGTCACTGCCTCCATTTAGTATCTTGGAACCGAGTGGGCTTCGTCTCGCTGTCTTGGTTTGGGAATTGTCTTCGGATATTCTAGCTTGGGTGACGACGACTTGTGCATCGTACTGCTTTCTGACTCGTGTGTTGTTATCTTCGGCAGTCAGTGAATCACCCTCCCAACCGCCTGTGCCGGTCGCGTACTTGCTGGTAGCCACACCTCCCCGAACTTTCCTATTTACGGTACCTCCAGTGGTTCGTGTGCCAGTACCCACGCCGCTGTCGTTTCCGACCACCGCCGTCTGATGCTGTCCTGCCAGATAATACAGGAAAGATAGCTGAGAAGTGGTAAAACTAGTCGATGGAAACCATTAGACGGTAAGCAGAAAAATTAAACCAAACAGGGCAACATATAAATTAAAATAGTATCAATATCTGAAGTATGTGTAATTATATTAATAGATCAAAAAATAACTGAAATGCGGCCTTCCTCGACGAAGTTCGGTGGTAAAATTTCTGGACTTATTAGCTGATTTCCACCCTGGTATTGACGCAAAATCGCAAACCTGTTTCCTGCTCTTCACGTTTTACTGATAAGACGTAGAACTGCGTTCTCCTTTTTCATCGACGCACAGATTCTTCTTAAATTCTATGCCCAAAAATGTGGTAACACATCCATATCAACATCACTGAATTCTTATTTTTGTTTGATGTGGTAACTACTAGTCTGTTTCTATCAGATTTTGTTGAGTAAACATGTAATTTTTTTCAAGTTATTAACTTCATGATCGTCTTGAGTGAGAGAAAACAAAGACAAATGTATATAGCATTCGACTTTTGTTAACGATACTCTAGTCTCATAGACGTTACATTCTTCGAACACCACTTTCACATGCGTCTGAGCACCACATATATGTGTTTCAAAGTAGGTTCTGAAAAGCACACTTCTTAACGAAGATACGTGGATTTGAAATCATATCGGTCGAATTACAGCTGTGATTTGAAAGGAAACCATAATGCTTTCTCGTACGATTTGGATGACTATTTCTGAATATCATGTCAAAATTTTTGCCCTTTTGGGTGTTCTAATGAATATTTGATCAAGATCCCACACTCGCGACTATATCAAGCAAACACGACGTTCCTTATGTCCTAAGCCCACAACAGAATTACTGCTAGTGCCTACCACTTTTCCAGTCGCATTATAAAACCATACAACAAATGAGCCAGCTTTTATGAATAGAATGGAATACAAGACACAGTTTAGAAACTGAGGAAATGAAGAGCCTATGGGAAAGCCATCACAAGAAGTGACAGAAATCTACTGCAGACTAGTGACAGTAAATGTAACTGGTAATCATAGCGTTCAAAGAACTTACTGCAATGCAGACTGGTGACGTCTTCGACAACCGTCTGTGTTTCAATGGGTGCACACTGTTATTTTCAAGAAGCAAATCCAGCCAGGAAGCTCGGTTAGCAGAATATATCCTGAAAGGTAACACACACACACACACACACACACAAACACACACACACACACACACACACAAACACACACACACACACACATCTGCATCGACAGACACACACCGTTTGCCACCGTATGGTGCGTGGCGGAGGGTACCCTGTACCAGTAGTATTGATTTCGCTGACCGGGGTGGCCGAACGGTTCTAGGCGCTACAGTCGGGAACCGCGCAACCCCTACGGTCGCAGGCTCGAATCCTGCCTCGGGCATGGATGTGTGTGATGTCATTAGGTTAGTTAGGTTTAAGTAGTTCTGAGTTTTAGGGGACTGATGACCTCGGAAGTTAACTCCCATAGGGCTCAGAGCCATTTGAACCATTTTAGTATTCATTTCTTTTCCTGTTCCACTCTAAAATATAGCAAGGGAAAAACGATCGTCTATATGCCTCCGTATGCCTCCGAATTTCTCGTTTCTTGTCTTCGTGGTCCTTACGCGAAATGTATGTTGAGGCAGTAGAATCGTTTTTGAGTTAACGCTAAACGTCGGTTCCCTATATTTTCTCAAGAGTGCTCCTCGAAAGGAACGTCGCCTTCCCCAAGGGATTCATATTTGAGTTCCCGAACCATCTCTGTAATCCGAGCATGTTGTTCGAATCTACCAGAAACATATCTAGCAGCCCACCTATGAACTGCTTCGATGTCTTTCTTTAATCTGACATCGCGTGGATCACAAACACTAGAGCCGTACTAAAGATTAGGTCGTACGGACTCCTATATGCGGCCACCTTTATAGAAGAACCAAACTTACCCAAAATTCTTCCATTACACCAGAGGCGACCATTCGCCTTCCGTACCACAATCCTTACATGCTCATTTCATTTCATATCGCTTTGCGACGTTACGGCCAGATATTTAAACGGCTTGACTGTCTCAAGCAGAACGTTACTAATGCTGTATGCAAACATTGCGGGTTTGTTTTCCCTACTTATCTGCATTAGCTTACGTTTCTCTACATTTAGAGCCAGCTGTCATTCATCACCTCCACTAGAAATTTTGTCTAAGCCATCTCGTATCCTCCTGCCGTCACTCAACTTCGACACCTTCCCGTACACCATAGCATCATGAGCAAACAAACGCAGATTTCTGTCCACCTTGTCCGCCAGATAATTTACGCGTATAGAAAATAATAGCGGTCCTATCACACTTCCCTGGGCTACTCCTGACGGTATCCTTGTCTCTGATGAACACTGGCCGTCGACGACAGCATACTCGGCTCTATTACTTTAAAGGTATTCGAACCACTCACTTATCTGTGAACCTAAACATACCTTCGTTAATAGTATGCGGTCGGGCACCATGTAAAATTCTTTTCGAAAAGCTACAAACATGAAATCTGCCTGTTGCCCTTCACCCGTAGTTCGCGGTATATCATGTGAGAGAAGGGCAAGCTGAGTTTCTCACGAGTGATGTATACATAAGCTTTACGGTCTAAAGGAAATTTATTATATTCGAACTGCGAATACGTTGAACAATTCTCTATCAAAAAGATGTTAAGGATATTGGTCTGTAATTTTGTTGGTCCCTTCTTTTGCCATTCATATCTATGGGGGTCACCTGTACTTTTTTCCACTCGCTTGGAACTTTGCGCTGGGGAGAGATTCGTTATAAGTACAAACTAAGTAAGAGACCAGTGCCTTAAAATACAGTTTGAGAAACCAAATGGGACTCCCTCCTGTCCTGGTAATTTATATGTTTTCAACTCTTTCAGTTGATTCTCTACACAAGGCATGCTTAATACTTTGTCACCCATATGGGAGTCTGTTCGATGATCGAACGACGGTGTGTTAATGCCAGTCTCCTGCGAGAACGATTGCTTAATCGCAGAATTTAAAACTTCTGCTTTCGTTTTGCTGTGTTCGATGCCAAACCAGACTGGTCAACGAGTAACTGGATGGAAGTCTTAGACCCTATTGGTGATTTTACGAAGGGCCAGAATTTTTTGCTCGTTCTCTTTTGAACCTAGAGTGCAACAGCCTTTGATTCCTTAGCATTTTCTGAATTTCGTCGTTAAACCATGGCAGGTATTTTCTATCCTTATTCCACTTACTCGGCACATAGTTCTCCAGACCACGATTACCAATCTGGTTAAATTTTGCCCTTAATTCCTTTACGTCCATCTTGCTGGAACTAAGTGATGTGAATTCAATGTTAAGTGAGATGTTAACAGCTGCTTACCTGTCTCTTGTTGCAGAAACACTCATCTAGTTTTCATGACTGATTTATTACCCTTCGTAAGGATAGTCGTTATGATGGATGACATCATGATCACTAATCCAAGTCACTATACTGACGCCGTAGATAAGGTGCAGCCTGTTTGCAGCTAAAAGGTCTAAGATATTTCCAATGTCTGTGGGCTACCGTATTAGCTGCTCGAAACTGTTTTCGGAAAAAGGGTTCAAATGAGTTTCGCTAGACAGACTGCCTTTACCTCCCCCCCCCCCCCCCCCCACTCCCCGCCCCGTAAAAAATCCATAGACGTCCAAATATATGCTATTTATGTCAAAATCGCCTACAATAGCACTGCATAATGTGGGTATTTAAGTGCCACTGAGCGTAGACTTTCTTCGAAAGATTTTAGATGTGTCACAGTGGAATTATGTGGCCGGTAAGAACATCCATCAATTAACTCCATTTCTCCTAGACCGTTACACCCAACCAGGTAACTTCTCTGTCACACAAAATGTCGACTTCAGTAGAGACAATATTTTTGTCATCTGCAATGAACAGTTCTCTTCTTACGGCGTCTAATCTTTCTTTCCGATATACATTCCATGACTCACTAAATAAATATCTTGGAGCTTACCACTTCGGGTTTCAGCCAGCTTCTCTGTCCCAAGAACAGTGTGAGCACTATATGTGTCCTGGAGGGCAGTAAACTCGACAACTTTGTTATGAATGTCTCGACAGTTTACTGACAAATTTTCGACAAAGTGTCTTTACTCTGAACGCGGTCTGACTTCGCTATCTGCGTATCGACTGGCGAGTGTTCATCAGAGTAAACACACTTTAAACACTAATGCCATCACACACGCAACGATGACCGACGCCAGAAGCTATCAATAGCGAATATTAATGAGCAGCAGGTGAGGTATGATTTACTCTGACCCTCTGCTTTTTGTCGAGAGAGAGAGAAAGAGAGAGCAAGATGCCGCACAGAATTCAAGCAGAAACCTCGATCTTTATTTACAAGGACATTTCCTAATTCAATTTCAACTGCTTACTTAATAACACTATTTCAGTAGCTGAAAGTGCATGCCAGAAGCTCAGTGTAGCATATTTCGTAGGATTACCGGCAGTAGCAGATTTACTCGACTGTCACATCAGCGTTATCACCAATTGCCTGATGCAAGGTTGGTCGAAAGTGCAACTGGGCTCTGATCTATCTTTCGCTATAACTCTTCTGACGAAAGATGACTTCGAGATGGGCTAACTCGGTTGCTAGACTTTTAGGGTATGAGATGATGTGCGCCCCGTGAACCTCGACCCCGAGCCGTGAGGTGACAACTACCAAACAACAGACAGAGGTCGATGTGAGTTGGCTTCCTATAAATGGAATGTCCGAATGTACCATCAATCTTCCTCCTGACTAACACATCAAGAAACGGAAAGCAGCCTTCTTTCCCACCTTCATCGTGAGACGAATATTCGGGTGGACTGAATTAAAATGCTACAAAAATCTGTTTAAATTTTCACTACCAAGAGGCCAATTGTCTACATATTGAAAAAATCACTCAGGCTTCAACCATGCCCCGAGTGGGAGGTGATAATACCGAGGTGGCATCAAATTCCACGGACTTTTTGCCTCTCACCGGAAGCATTACCAGTATAGATTGGTTTTATGTTGCGGAAATATGGCGTTAAATGTGTTTTTCGACCAACAGCTAAGATCTTGGTTTGCGTAATGCGGGTGTCGATAACTTCCGACGTCCATCACTTCTGGCTGCGAGGTGGCTCTAGTGTTCACAGTGAGTGTGTGTGTTTTATTCTTCCTGATATGCTCTCCAAGCCGAGGGCTTCTTTGCCGCATTTGTGCGCTGAAAATTACAGGGTGTGCGTACCTGTCGAAATACCGGCGTTTGTTTGAGATACCACCCAGCTGCATTCCCTGTAAGTTACTTTAACATTTAATACGAGAAGATCTCAGGTTTCTCGATGATGACAGCAATAGATTGCAATCCCAATAAACTGGTGATGATGCATTTTCGAATTTCCATAATACTAAATGTTGAAACTACAGCATATGTGGACAAAGGATGTATAGGTTTCTTCAAAAGGGTTGCTATACGGGTTGTAACGAGTAGAGTGCTGATGTTTCTATTGGTGGCTGAGGACGGTGCACTAAACAACATCTCAAGAGGGTTTACTCCATTTGGAGACTAATAATTATAGATATTACAAGTCGTACGTTTTTAGGTTGTGTAGTGCCTCCAAGTACATGTGGCAAGAGCAAACCATTAATGTTTATTTTCCTTGGGTAGCAGGTCATGTGTTCAAGTGTGGTCGCGTGAACGCAAATCGGTTAGTCTATATTGACAGACACAGTCCTGTTAGTGGTGGAGTTATAACCACACAGATAATATCAGGTAGTAAATTATGTAACATGTTTGTGGGAAGTCTGTTCGACGCAGAGAAAGAACAGCCAACACAATTATGCGTGCACATAAGATATCTCTTTCAAGAATATCGGCGCTTACACTCGTTACATCCAATATATTGTGTTGTTTGTATGTGAGAGATCCACTACACAGTAAGAGAAGGTCGCCAAGCAATGGAACCACAGGCAGGCATTCTCCTCATCTTTTGCCAGTTGCAGTAGTGTCGAAACGCACTGGGCTGGCACCCAGAACGAGTTTTCGTGGGCAGAGGAAGCTATTAGACGAAAGAGATAATGTAAGGTAGCTGACTTACTAACGACTCAGCTATTTATTTTTATACAGGAAAGTTTACAGAGAGGAACGTTCTTGACGAGTGTGTGTTTGCTTCATCGTGAGGAGAGATAGCTCTATTGTTGTTGTTGCCGTTGTTGCTTTTATGGTCTTCAGTCCAAAAACAAGTTTGCTGCTGATTCCCACGTTAGTCTGTCCTGTGCTAGGCTCCTCGTCTCTGCTTAGCTATTACAACTTTCATCCTCTTGACCTACGGCAATCAAACTTTGGTCTTCCTCTAGAAACTGTCCAACCGACATTATGCTTCATTAGTAAATTAACTAATACTCCATATCAGCGACCTCAGTAGTCATTAGACATCGTGAGTGAGCAGAATGGGGCGCTCCGCTTAACTCACGGACTTCGAACGTGGTCAGGTGATTGGGTGTCACATGTGTCGTACGTCTGTACGTGAGATTTCCACATTCCTGAACATCCATAGGTCCACTGTTGCCGATGTGATAGCGAAGTGGAAACGTGAAGGGACACGTACAGCACAAAAGCGTACAGTCCGACCTCGTCTGTTGACTGACAGAGACCGACAACAGTTGAAGAGGGCCGTAACGTGTAATAGGCAGACATCTATCCAGACCAACACAATGGAATTCCAAACTGCATCAGGATCTACGGCAAGTACTATGACAATTAGGCAGGAGGTGAGAAAACTTGGATTTCATGGTAAGCCACACGTCGCGCCGTAAATGCCAAAAGACGCCTCGCATGGTGTAAGGAGCGTAAACAGTGGACGATTGAACAGTGGATAAACGCTGTGTGGAGTGATAAATCACAGTACACAATGTGGCGATCTGATGGCAGGATGTGGGTATGGCGAATGCCCGGAAAACGTCGTCTGCCAGCGTGTGTAGTGCCAACGGTAAAATTTGGAGGCGGTGGTGTTATGGTGTGGTCGTGTTTTACATAGAGGGGTCTTGCATCCGTTGTTGATTTGCGTGGCACTATCACAGCACAGGCCTACATTGACGGTTTAAGCACCTTCTGGCTTCCCACTCTTGAAGAGCAATTCGGGGATGGCGACTGCATCTTTCAACACGATTGAGCAGTTGTTCATAATGCAGGGCCTGTGGCGGAGTGGTTACAAGACAATAACATCCCTGTAATGGACTGGCCTGCATAAAGTCCTGACTTGAATCCTGCAGCACACCTTTGGGATGTTTTGGAACGCCGACTTCGTGACAGGCCTCACCGACCGACATCGATACCTCTCCTCAGTGCAGCACTCCCTGAGGAGTGGGCTGCCATTCCCCAAGAAACTTCCCAGCACCTGGTTGAACGTATGCCTGCGTGAATGGAAGCTGTCATCAATACTAAGGGTGGGTCAACACCATACTGAATTCCAGCATTACCGATGGATGGCGCCACGAACTTCTGCTAGGTGTTCGGACACTTCTGATCACACCATGACTTAATTTGGTCCTCGTATACCAGAACTCGTCTCCTAATCTCAGTGTCTCATTTCCTAATCTAACTACTTCAGTATCACATGAGTTAATAGGACCATAAGCCACTAACTTCGTTTCACTTGTTTTGGCGTTCAGCTTATAAACTCTTTTCAGAACTCTAAACTCTCCGTTCAGCTGATCTTCCAAGTGCCTTCCAACATCTTGTAAACGCTTTTTAGGACCCTAGACATTCTGCTCAATTGATCTTCCAAGTTCGCAGCCATCTCTAACAGAATTACAACGTTATGAGCAGATCTCTTTTTTTATTTATCCTCCATGAACTTTTAGTTCTGTTTCTGAGTTTCCCCTTGGTTTCCTTTAATGCATGGTGAATGCACAGACTGATGAAGATGGGATGCATCTAACAATCCTGTCTCATTCTTTCCTCTATTACTCCCTTGATTTTATGTCCTTGAGCTCCTATAATTACTGTCGTATAACTTACATAAATGCGTCCCCGACAACAGCCGATATTTCAGCAGGTGAACACCTCGTCATTTTCAAGGCACGAATGAAACGAGAGATCGCCCTTTATGGTAACTCGGTTGTCGGGGCTATGGCAACCAGAAACTGAACAGCTTGAGTAGGACGTTAACACTCACTCTAGGTAATTCACGGCATCATATAACAAAAAATTATCTGCGTCTCACGTTATCAACAGCAAAATATTATTTAACAGCAAGGGGACTAGCTCTGATAACTCCGTCCGTCTGTAGCTTCACCAGGGAGACAGAAGGTTTCGAAGCAGAATGTAAGCAACATATCTATGGTGTAGTGGTTCTAGTTGTTTTACATGTGTGTTATCTTTCTGCATACGCCATCGTTCTATTCCTGGTGTGCGTAACCCGGTCAACAAAAGACTTAAGATGCCATGCACAGCGACGTCTCCTTTCATTCCTGCTTTGATAACGACGAGGTATTCACCTGTCGAACTTTGGCAGTTGTCGGTGATGTTACCTGGGTTGAAGGTTCGATACATCGGGAATTGCTTAATTTGCTGTCTTGTCAATGTACAGGTTGTAAATAACCTTTCGCTAACCTAGTTTTATCTCTGGTACTATCAGAACATCAAAGAGTATTTTCCGGTCAACGTTGTCATAAACTTACACTGAATCTACAAGTTTCACACTCGTAGATTTGCCTTTTTCATTTTATGTTCTGATCCGTAGGGCCAGTATACCCTCACATGTTTTGTACGTAACAGCAATGAAATTAGACTGGTAAGACGAAGGAACCGCTCTAACCAATCAGGTTTACTGACCTGCGCACAAAAAGTTTAGCAGAACACTGACGGATTGATCTTGCTACTGTGTACTGAGCCGCTGCTACGCAGATGAAAGAAACTTCAACTAAAGCGTGGAGGTTACTCTATACTTTGGTTCTGATCGTAATGATTGTCATTACCATATTCTTTAGAGTCCTACCCATAAACAGCTCATGCTTGTCCCATGCACGCAGTCACTGCCCGAATGACATCGCATGGTAAAGCTCAGCACTAAAGCACTCGGGTGAACGTCCACATGCCGATGTTCTGTTTCTCTCAAAGTAATCAATAGTTACGAAGTGATTGTGCTGTTAAGCTAGTGACGTCTATCACATTTGATTTTAAAGGCGCAGAGCACGTCATGTACACAGGTTATCCCAGGAAATATTCAGTGATACGACAGGAACGCTCATTTGACGTAAAAAACTTCATATGGATATACGCCCTACTCCAAAAGGTTTCCAAAATTAAACACATTTAATGTACATTTGGTTTTGGGCTAGTGTCGCGCACGAATGCGTTTAACCCACCCAACCTGTTTCCAGTTGTATTCTAGCCCAAGTTAGTTCGTTGTTTTCAGCCTCTTGGCTAGGGATGTCTTTCTGCCATTAAACTAGCCCTTTCGACGGGCAGTTGTCCATGGAGTGTTATGAGTGAAGACGGACTGACAGTGCATCAGAGAGAAGCAACGGATAAATGTGTGTACACGCGCTGAATTAAATGCCACAAATCCACATTAAAAAAATAATATGTAGATATCGTCTATGTTTACGGCTTCTGCGACGGTAGTGCTCCTGCTGGTGTCAAACACTACCGTCGGTGCTTTTCTAAACGTCGAATTCCTGTTCGTAGAGTGTTCACCTGAGTATGCAATATACTGTGCGGAACACGTATTCTTACAAGTTCCGATATTTCTTCTGAACGTGTAGTTCAACAACCTGTGCAGGAACAGCAACATATTGTTGAAATGGTGCAGCGTAGCCCTAACACCAGCACACGGCAACTTTCAGCATGTACGTATCAGTGTCCCACGAACACGTGTGTAGGAGACATTACATGACAAAAACTTGTACCTATTTCATACAAAGGTTGTCCGCAATCTTCCCATTAGTGCCAATGACACACAGTTGACAAATGGTTAAATGACAATAGTCATTTGCTTCCATTAATCGTATTCACTTATAGAGCCGCATTGACATGGAACGGAATCAATAACATAAGTAATAACCATCAACAGTCACAGGAAAATCCGCACTCTACAAAGGAAACCAAT
Source organism: Schistocerca americana (assembly GCF_021461395.2). Taxonomy (NCBI): domain Eukaryota; kingdom Metazoa; phylum Arthropoda; class Insecta; order Orthoptera; family Acrididae; genus Schistocerca; species Schistocerca americana. The sequence goes on along the minus strand of NC_060130.1, from coordinate 860,022,086 downwards.
TTTCAAGTTCGTTCTGAGATCAATGTTTGGTGTGGAATCATATGTAGCAAGTTGATAGCTTCAGTCATTTTAGACGAGCGAATGATGGGACATAATTACTTTCATTTTTTGGAAAATTCGTTAGTTAAACACCTTGAGGAGGTTCTTTTGTACACGCGAACTGCAATGTACCTCCAGCATGACTGAGCCCCTCCACATTTCGGCAGACGTGTGAGGAAACACCTCAACCACACTTACCCTGCAATTAATTGGCTACCAAGATCACCAAACCATAAGCTATTACATTTTTGTTCATGGGGAATGGATGGTATCCCAGGTGTATGTATAAAAGGTGATTACGCAAGATGATCTACTTGGTTGCATCATAGACGCTGCTGCCTTCATTTTAGGCAATGTGCTGTGGCACACAGACAAGCAACATAACATGTTCTCCCAAAACTGGACAAATACATTGAAGCTGACTGTGTGATGTTCGAATATTTGTTAAAAAACGTACAACTACAGTAATGTGAAGCGTACGACAACGCTTCTAAGTGAATGTGTTAAAAACAGGTAATTTTCAATTGATACTTCGTAAAATACATATTTTAATGTTTACGAACTGTTGTACATGTGTAAAATTTATTGAATAATACAGAAAATTAATAGCAATGTACATAAAATGGGTTCTGTTTCGTAAACTATTCGGAATAGTGTATATGTACATATCAAGTGTTCTACTTCAAATGGTCATTCCTCCCATATCCCTGTATATTGATCATTTCTCCTGGGACCCCCTGTATAACTACATAAACAATATTAATTTTGTAACGTAATGGAAAAACAAGGTATGGAAGGAGTTTAATTAGTTATGTGTATCTTTAGTGTTTAGTTACAGAGATTCTACCGTACATCAGATTTATTACAAATGTCATAGTTTTTTTATAAAATTATAAAACAAACTTCAGAAACAATTGTTAGAAGACACGGAAGATGTCTCAAGTATTTGAAAAATCGTTTTCAAAGTCTCCTAGAAGACTAGTACCCATAGTTCCACAATTCTCTTGCTGATAATGGCCGCTCTAAGGCACTAGGTAGAAGCTGGGTGAAGCTGATAACAGTGTCTGGCAGAAAGAATGTCCAGCTGGTGGTCCACCACTTCTCCTGAAACCACAAACGCAATTGTAATCACGTGGATGAACCAAACTTATTTTAAAATGGCATGACACAACAATATTCAGAGACATTAATAATTTCGGAAAAAAATTATCGAATCAAAGCACATAAATTTAAAGTTGATAGGTTTGATGCATGTTCAGAAGAGTTCATTGATTTCTTCACTAATTATTTGGAGCTGTGAATTCAATGAGTGATATTTCCGAATGCAGGATAGATATGGTGATACAATAGGTTTATAAGTACCTAAGTATTGTAGTATCGCAACTTATTTATCAGTAAGAAATTGATTAAACAAATAAAGAATAATGGAAATACGTATAAAAAATGAATCCAGAGAAAAAGACACAGTGACGTTTGTGCTTACATTGTTTCACCCAAGAATTTTGTTCATTCTCTCAGTACCTGACAACTCTAAATCTTTTAATCTCTGTTTTATTAAGGTAGTCACTGATATTTGGGTAAGATGAACATAATGATGAGCAGCCGTACGAGCCACATGAGCAATATGAGTATCAAAGACCGGAACCTGTTCGTTCTACTTGACTTCTGTGTTATGGGTCTATGAACTTGAACGATGACGGTATTTCACGCCAATGTAATCTGTGTTGCTAGAAAAGGATAAAGGATGAAGAGGGTTTAGAATCTCGTATACGACGAGATCATTAAGGTCAGAGCCAAACCACGAAATATCAGAATGCTGAAAAACAAAATCGGCATTCAGGAACCAACCTGAAACAGGACTTAATCGTTTCAGAATATTAATGGGAAACTCACATCTACATTGTCAGATGGGACTTTGAATGTCCCTTATCGCAAGTACGAGTGCAATATGATGGCAACCACGCTATTTCGCTTGATGATACTGATAGTAACATGTGAATCACCTTTTGGTTATTGGCCAAAGCGGGATTAAGCTTCCGACCGTAATGCCCATGCCTCTCAGAGATCGTGATTTACAGAAGTGCGCTTGGTAGACAATGGAAAAGTTTAACCTTGCGGTTTCTTGAGCGATTCTAGGCGCTACGGTCTGGAACTGCGCGACCGCTACGGTCGCAGGTTAGAATCCTGCCTCGGGCATGGATGTGTGTGATGTCCTTAGGTTAGTTAGGTTCAAGTAGTTCTAAGTTCTAGGGGACTGATGACCGCAGACGTTAAGTCCCATAGTGCTCCGAGCCATTTGAACCAACCATTTGCGGTTTCTTCTAGTAAATACTATAATTGAACATCAAAAGCCGGACACCTCTTACGCGCGAGCAATCGTTGCTGATTCACATTTAATGTGACAATGAGTTTATTTTAAGAATCAAAAAGTTAACCGTAAAATACGGGAATTAGTACCTACCATCATGAATACACCACCTGATCAAAAGTGTTTCGATATTCCTATGTAATACAAAATTTACCACTAGATGTCACGTGATGCAGAGCCGCCAGTATAAATGGAGGTAAAGAATATGGTGTTATCTATTGCGAAGCACTAATGGGTAGGTCGGGAGGGCACATTGACATCGAGCGTGGACTAGTCACTGGTTGTCAACTGAGTAACAGGTCCAACAGTGACATTTCAACTCTTGCAAAGCTGCCAAACTAGACTTTTGGTGATGTTATTATGAAGAGGAAACTCGAAGGAATAACCATCACTAAATCAAGATGCACCAGTACTCGGGCTCGTTCACTACCTATTTTTCACGTTGCTCATCTGCAAAGGGGGTTGGTAGTGAACGGATGCATTTGTGCCCCTAATACTGAGTCATATATTGGCTAGCCTTTGAACAGTAGTGAATTAAATACACAATTGTCCATACCACAACCTTGCGCAAAATGAGGTACACTATACAAGTTCAGATTGAAACTTAATTATTTAAAAATCACTTCTAACTTTGTGGCCATGCACATTACAGTTCACAAATCCGATCTGGATAAATAATAATTAGTGCAATTTGTAGACGTGATTTATGGTCACACATCTACACACTTTCACGTTGTTCCTTCACTGTTTATTCACATACAACTGGCGTCCATGCTTACCCTCGCGGCACTTTGCCCCTCCGAAATTACCATCACAACGGTCTACGAAAAAAGATCTCCTTTTCCCGCTCATATCCGGAGTCCTGAGTCGGGTCACGTGGCACTACATTAATCAAAATAATTCCAAACAAGGCCACAAATCGCTTACAATTTTTATAAGATTTTAATACTTAAACCTAAATACATTTTTAAATTTTACACACACTTATCACCACATAATTTTATAATTCGTTGCAATTAAAAAAAAAACACTATGCAACGGAACTACGACGCTCATCGAAACACAAAACAAGTACGTTCATGTCCATTTAGTCAGATCCCAAAGTATTCCTTCTGGATAACAAAGGTAACATTTTATCTCAACGTTAGCGTAAGGCATCTGTTATTCTGTATAATTCCGTGTTTAAGACGAACTGATGTAATATCAGATATTCAATGTTTGGAATAACAGGGAAAGGAAGGGCGTTGCAGGAAACAAAGAGACGTCTCTGAAAGCCACATACCATATGCTGTCCGAGAATACAGAATCTTCTAGCAGAATCAGATTTCTTTGCAAGATTGAGGATAACATCTAAGAAGTGATGAATGCGCAGGAAAGCTACTTGAAATGCAGCTTCCAGCTGGGTTGGGAGACTGTTTTATAGGTGAATGAGTCCAGTCCCTCAATGAAAGTGGCAGATGAACATTTTGCATTCAAAGATCCAGTAGGACGACGGTCGAACATCCTCTTCAACATCTTTCCTGCTCAAGTCGTGAGGGTAACAACGATACCTACGCGGTCATAAACAATTTCTCTCAGGTTTGAGGGGTTAGGGGATGGCGGCCTTGTAGTGGCTACTCTCCACAAGGCGGGACAAGGGTTACACAAAGGTAATGGATTCTATCGTTATGTGGTGACATATCAGTTGCCACAGACAAATCTGAATCTAGTTCACACGTAGTGATAACTTTATCGTGCGTACAACTTAAATCCCAAAGGTTTCCCTAAAGTGGAATGCTATATGCTGGAGAGACTGTGGTGATCACTGGAGCGAACTGCTCCGCCAAGATACAAATGGCTCTGAGCACTATGCGACTTAACTTCTGAGGCCATCAGTCACCTAGAACTTAGAACTAATTAAAGCTAACTAACCTAAGGACATCACACACATCCATGCCCGTGCAGGATTCGAACCTGTGACCGTAGCGGTCACGCGGTTCCAGAGTGAAGCGCCTAGAACCTCACGGCCACACCGGCCGGCCGGCCAAGATACAGTCTAAGGATTACCATTCCTCATAACAGGATTATACCCATTCCTAGACATTGTCGTTATATTCTACATCGACAAAAATCTGTTCTGCGTACAATTTGCCTTGTTGAGTACCCACATGGCTAAGCCACTGATCTGTTTAGTAGAAAAATCCAGACTGAAAAGTGGTCATTGTAAGGTCAGCTTTCGATTATTTCCCAATGGACCGTGTGTGCTATGGTTGGAAGATTGATGGTGTAGAACGCCCCCATAGCATTGCTGAAGAATGTTACCTCTCTCGATGTGATGATCTCAATAAAAGTGCTGCAGAGCAAAGTTGTAGATGTAGATGTGTAATATCTCTGTGGTATATTTCGTGCATATAGCTCCTTAAATTGTTCTAAGTTCCACAGGTGTCTAAATTACTCCATTGTGAGTATTTACTACAACAATATCAGCCGCGCGGGGTAACCGATCGGTCGCGGGCGCCTTGCCACGTTTCGCGCGGCTCCCCCCGTCGGAGGTTCGAGTCCTCCCTCGGGCATGGGTGCGTGTGTGTTGTCCTTAGCGTAAGTTAGTTTAAGTTAGTGTGTAAGCCTAGCGACCGATAACCTCAGCAGTTTGGTCCCACAGGAACTTACCACCACCAACAACAATATCCTTCTGTAAAATTGTGTTTAGTGGGTGAGGGGTGCTCTAACCGAGAGTAGTCGGATATCAGCGCACGCGTCAAAACGCAGGAGACAAACACGTGAAGCCACAATACGGAAAGGCCTGTGGAAGAGGACACGACACCAAGCGACAGCCGAGCTAACACTACTAACTGCCAGCGAACAGGACACGGGTAAGGACAAGACCAAAACAACGTGTGTAAACAACGAAGTGCAAAGTGGAAACTTCCACCACAACAGTGTCAGCAGTCTTGAACAAAGAGAGAGACATAATCCGAATCGTGGCAAGAGAGTATGATCACGTTCCAAGGGTGGCTGCTTTCCAGTAGTCTCTAGGAGAGTGATGATGTAACTGACAATATCGGACGCATGTACAGAACTGAGTGACCGCTAGCTCGGCGGCCCTATATATGTCGGCCGCTAGGAACACTACAGGCAGGTGTATTTACGTGGCGAGAGGAGTGGCGTGCTCACGCTACGAGCGCAGCGCTGCGGTGAGACTGTGCCCTCTAACGTTCATCTAGGTCCGTTATATCTCACGGACATTGAACTTCCACGGAGTCAGATACCAGAAGCAGTGAGGTGACATACATGTTTGACAATATGTTCGTTCCTCTCGTAGCTCTCGCCCCACTCATCTTTATATCTCTGTGGAGCCTATAACGTTACTATAATAGCGACAAAAATTTTGAAATGTATTGATGGAGGGATTCAAAAATGGTTCAAATGGCTCTGAGCACTATGGGACTCAACTTCTGAGGTCATTAGTCCCCTAGAACTTAGAACTACTTAAACCTAACTAACCTAAGGACATCACACACATCCATGCCCGAGGCATGATTCGAACCTGCGACCGTAGCGGTCTCGCGGTTCCAAACTGCAGCGCCCAAAACCGCGCGACCACTTCGGCCGGCGGAGGGATTCGATTCTGTGCTTTGAACAGTGAATGAAAATAGGAACATTTGTGGTTTCTTTTGCTGGTAATGTTTTATATCCACTGTGTGACGTACTTCCTGGAATATATTTTCCTCCATATACAATGCCTTTAACAAGACGAATCAACAGTGATGAAAATTAGAAATAGTTTCTGGAAACATAGTGGCAGTCTATGGTGTTCAGCGATGAGCCTCGCATCTGTTTGTAGCTGTCAACCCAACGAAAACATGTATGTACACTACATGGTGAAAGGTCACAGCCGGCTTGGGCGGCCGAGTGGTTCTATGCGCTACAGTCTGGATCCGCGCGGCCGCTACGGTCGCAGGTTCGAATCCTGCCTCGGGCACTGATGTGTGTGATGTCCTTAGGTTAGTTATGGTTAAGTAGCTCTATGTTCTAGGGGACTGATGACCTCAAAAGTTAAGTCCCATAGTGCTCAGAGCCATTTAAAACATTTGAAAGGTCACACGTAGCGTCAGGAGCAACGAACCTTATATTGAATGTATTGTATGTTAACCGGGGACCTAGAAACGACGGAGAGGCTCCGTCCCCGCCGCAGCCGCAATGGTCCACAACCTCACGACGACTACCGCAGTCCACTTCACCCCTCCGCCGCCCCACACCAAACCCACGGTTATTGTACAGTTCGGCCCCGGTGGACCCCCCCCAGGAAACGTCTCACACCAGACGAGTGTAACCTCTATGTTTGCGTGGTAGAGTAATGGTGGTGTAGGCGTACGTGGAGAACTTGTTTGCGCGTAACTGAGGCGGAATAATGGGAACCAGACCGCATTCACCGAGGCAATTGGGAAACCGCCTAAAATCCATCCACAGACTGGCCGGTTCACCCGACCTCGACACAAATCCGCCGGGCGGATTCGTGCCGGGGACCAGGCGCTCCTTACCGCCTGGAAAGCCGTGCGTTAGACCACACGGCCAACCGGGCGGGCTTGACTAACCTTACTGGCCCCCTGATTTGTCACCTATGAAGCATGTCTGTGATGTTATAGGAAGACTTACATTTCCATACCATCCTCTACTCAGCTAACTTTCCGAACTGATGCATATGTTTCAAGCATTGCATGACACTCCTGAAGATGAGATCCAGAGGCTACTTTATTCCATATCAAATCGAAGACAACAGACTGTTCATGCCTATGGGAGGCACAATTCAGACTGATTTTCGTAATGGACATCAGTGTCAAAAGGAAGTAAAGTTTAATCAAACGTGTTACGAAGTTTCATAAGTGCGTCCAATTTCCGTTAGCGTATGTCAGAAACGAATAATTGTCGAGATATGGGTCGTTTTACTCATATCAAGAACGTTACATACTAGGTGTTGTAGGCTGTCGTCCTACAGATGTTCATTGCCTATTTCTCGGTTCTTCGTTCTCTGATTATGATGTTTTGGTCTTGCGCACCGCTTACAACTGCCTCCTGTCTCATCCAATCCGTACCCATATTTTTCAGTTGATGTAATGAAGATCCGCAGTGCACAGCTTGCATTTTCTTACCGGACATAACATATTGCCACAAAAGCCACTAGTGGACACATTAAAATCCCTGAGTGATCATAGAGGGTGGCAATTACTGAACTATATGAAATAAAGTTCCCATAACTTCCGAACGGTTTGCGTCAGGACGTTCAAACTGCACGGTTGGCTGTGAGGCATGATGGAAATTAGTATTCACATGCGCACTCAGCTTGTTGTTGACGGTCTTGTTGTTCGTCAGTAAGCAAAATTGGAGGATTTGAGGGACAATCCGCATTTCATGACCGAAAAGTCTCTTCACCCTCAACGGTTGACTGTTTGGTGTGCAGTGTCCAGTCACGGAATATTCGCTACGATATTCCTTGATGGCACGGTGACTACTGAACGGTACGTTAAGATTTTGCAAGATGATTACGTCCCCATTACCAAAGTGACCCAGATTTCGACAAGATGTGGTCCATTCAAGACGGAGCTCCACACCATTGAAGCAGCAGGGTGTTTGATGTCCTGAAGGAGCACTTTGGGGATCTCATTCTGGCTCTGGGGTACCCAGAGGCCACTGACGTGGACCTCGATTTGCCACCACATTCTCCGAACCCAAACACATGCGACTCATTTTAGTGGGGTATATTAAAGAAATGGTGTACATTAATTGCTGAGCTGAAAACAGCCATTCATGAGGTTATCGACAGCATCGATGTTCCGACACTTTAGCGGGTCATGCAGAATTTCGCTATTCATCTCCGTCACATCATCGCCTATGAAGGTAGGAATATCGAACATGTCATAAACTAAATCCGACTATCAGTAGTGACGTTTACATGTTGAATAAAGTGTGTTCACGTCGTAATTTGTCGCCAATTTACGTTTTTTGTATAGTTTAATAATTGTCATCCTGTAGAAGCGTGGTATCAGGTTTTTTTAGCATCAGTATAAGGGCAGAAGGTTTCATTCTCCGGGGTCATATAATTTACATCACAGTTTAACATATGACGTTTTTCACTGATTTCTGTGTGGCAAATTACACGTGCTAAGGAGACAGTCGCACTTGGAGAAACATATGTGATGTGCCAGTATGAAATTTTCACTTTTCTGTGGAGTGTGCGCCGATATGAAAGTTCCTTGCAGATTAAAATTGTGTGCCGGACCGAGACTCGAGCTCGGGACCTTTGCCTTTCGCAGGCAAGTGCTCTACGATCTAAGCTACCCAAAAGCGACTCACGACCCGGCCTCAGAGCTTCAATTCCACCAGCACCTCGCCTCCTACCTTCCAAACTTCATAGAAGCTCTCCAACTGGAGAGGTCCCACAATCAAGTGTCGGTTCGGCACACAGTTTTCATCTGCCAGGGAGTTTCATACGTGATGTTGTTTACGCACGATTGGTTAACAACACATTTTCTATGTCTCGTACGACAGTACGCATATCAAACACTTTATGAGCGATGGATTGGTCTAGGAAGTTCAATAGCGTGACCTCCCTGTGTATTTGACTTTAATCTCTAAGTCTTCTGGCTCTGAAGTTATTTAAAGGTATTGATGCATTCCACGCCCACGATATTGTGCGCACGTCATAGAAGCGTGAATTTCATTTATGTGACCAAACCCAATGTCATTTACGTGCGTTCACAAGGGCTAGTGATTCTCTGAGAAGGATGTCTGAAAAATGTTTCAGAATAGGTGATAACGACAGTGAGCACCTCCTGTAGAGTCAACTGACTGATCACTGCCATAGAACATAATGGCCCACACCTAATCAATCTGTATTTACGGTCATTTTTTGATCATTTGATAGTTTTGACCAACACTTCTCCAGGAAACGTGTTTGACGCTAGCTTAATCATATCGGTGGCTATCACTTAAGTGTTCCTGCTTCATGTGCAGCTTCACCACATCTAACAAGATCTGTAGTCATTGCATGACGTGATTATGTGAAGTTAATCCTGATACACAAAGCACATTAATGATAATGAAAAATAAGGGCTATCTTTACGAAGGAGGAATCACGCTGTTACGTAATACACACTGAAGTGCCTAAAAGACTGATATAGACATAGACATTCAAATACAGACATATGTAAACAGGCAGAATACAGCGCTGCGGTCAGCAACGCCTATATAAGACTAAATGTGTCTGGCGTAGTTGTTAGATCGGTTAATGCTGCTACAATGGTAGGTTATCAAGAATTAAGTAAGTTTGAACGTGGTCTTATAGTCGGCGCACGAGCGATGGCACACAGAATCTCTGAGGTACCGATGAAGTGCGGATTTTCCCGTACGACTATTTCACGATTGTACCGGTACTGTGAATATCAGGAATCCGGTAAACACCAGATCTCCGACATCGCTGCTGCTGGAAAAAGATCCTGTAAGAATGATACACACGACGACTGAAGAGAATCGTTCAACGTGACATAAGTGCTAGCATTCAGCAGATTTTTCAGATTTCAGTGCTGGGTCATTAATGAGTGTCAGCGTGCTAACCATTCAACGAAACATCATCGATAATGGCTTTTGGAACCGAAGACCCACTCGCGTACCCTTAATGACTGCACGACACAAAAGCTTACGCCACGCCTGGGCCCGTCAACATTGACACTGGACTGTTGATGACTGGAAACTTATTGCCTGGTCGGACGAGTCTCGTTTAAAATTTTATCGAGCGGATGGTCGTGTACGGGTAAGAAAACAACATCATGAGTTCATGGACGCTGCATATCAGCAGCGGACTGTTCAAGCTGGTATAGGCTCTGTAACAGTGTGGGGTGTGCGCAGTTGGAGTGATACGGGCCTCCTGATACGTCTAGATATGACTCTGACAGGTGACACGTACTTAAGCAACCTGTCTGATCACCTGCATCGATTCATGCCCATTGTGCATTCCGACGAACTTGGACAATTCCGGAAGGACAATGCGACACCCCACACGTCCAGCATCGCTGCAGAGTGGCTCCAGGAACACCCTTCTGAGTTTCAACACTTCCTCTGGCCACCAAAATCCCCAGACATGAACATTATCGAGCATATCTGGGTTGCCTTGCAGCGTGCTGTTCAGAAGAGATGTCCGCCCCCTCGTACTCATACGGATTTATGGACAGCCCTGCAAGATTCATGGTGTCAGTTCCCTCCGGCACTATTTCAGACATTAGTCGAGTCGATGCCACGTCGTGTTGCGGCACTTCTGCGTGCTCGTGGGGGCCGTACACGATATTAGGCAGTTGTACCAGTTTCTTAGGTTCTTCAGTGTAGCAGGAGTGGAGAGCTCTAGTTTCCCATACACTCTCTTGGTAATACTGTGCGCATCGTTGATTCTTCCTACTTCAGATTATTCGTAAAGCTCCAATAGGTAAATAAATCGCAGCAGCACACAACTAACTTACCAATAATAAGAATAAGAATAATTTCATGTGGTTCAGTGGCCGAATGAAAGTCTTTCGACTGGACGCCAGTGCGGCCCTAATCTACTCCAGTTACAATACTGTGGAAAGGGTATCTACAGCTTAACCTGAAAAGAAACCACATATCGTTCCTGACAACTCACATCGTTGACGGATTAAGTATAGATTGAAGGCACACTAAATATTTCTGTGGTCCTACCGGGATACGATCCCTTGATCTCTGAGTTTCTTGCTATGCGCTTTACCATTTTTGATTATGAATTAAAAGTCTTCTTTGATGGTAAATTGATAATAAATTAAATAATGACGATCCCCCTGTCATCCATTTCTTAGAAAAATATATTTGAGGCTTGACGTAAATAGGCACGGATAATATAAATTCCACTTCTTGCCGTTTTAATGAAGAAGCAAGCTAGTAACTAGTATAGAAACAGTACTTGTGATTCTGTAAAGCCGCTCACTCAGTTCATATGGAAATGAATGTATCCAGTCATCCTGAGCTAGGTACACTAAGACCAATTCTCTTCTTGTGATAACATTACAATAAATATCTGTCGTGGTATTTGGTATGTTGGACAATACGGTGGCGACTCTCCAAATTGTAAGCTATATTTTTTTCAGTTTCAACATTTTGTTGGCAGTGTACTATCAACTTTATGAAATTTCATAAAGCGGTTATTAACGAATCTGTCAACAGTTGTAGTACTTGTATTTGGCGGCTAGTTCCAAATCTTACAGGTTCATCTTAAAGCCTGGCCTGCTGAGTGAGGCTGCTCTGAAAGTACCTGATCTTAATAGTGAGCATCAAAATTGCAACACATCTTTTATAAAATGTTTGCAGAACAAATGTCACAATCGACACAAGCCTCTAGCAAGTCAGAATCAAATTTGAATTTGACTTGCTAAGAGGCACGTGGGGGTAATGATATTCATCCTTTATGTAAGACACGAGTTGAGTTTCAGTATTTAGGATCATGCATTTCCAGAGCAGACTCAGAAGACCAGGCTTGAAAATGAACTCGTAACGTTTGAAACTAGTCGCCAAATATAGGCACTGCAGCTGCTGACAGATTCGTTACTAATTGTGGCGCCTCTTTTGTCATCACATAATTAAAACGTAATTTTTATTCTTTCTAGTAATGTATAATTTATAGTCGGATTTTATATTTATTTATTCGACCATTATTGATGCCGCCGATATCCGATTAATAATCCAAAATTTTTACCTAATCCACTTCGGCATACGGCTGCCATCACTGCATGTGTAGGTGTTCGCTAACATAACGACGAGGTGACACTTTTCGCAGTACGATTTCGGCTTGAGGCTCAAGTTAAAGTTTTTCACCTGTGGGAACTACCTCGTTTACTACGTCGTAGAACAGTGCAGTGACACTAGAACTTAGAGTGAGATTGTTAATTTTGTCCCACATGAGTTTCCAGTTCCAATGAGAGTACTTATCTTCGATGTGCTTAACCGTCTTCGAATTTGTGATGAGACTGTAAATCTGCATGCTATTAAGCTTTTGTGGACTGTTTTGGTTATGAGTGAGTTCCGTGAAATATCGACGAATGTATTCCAACCCCGTGTTGACGTGTTTGTCGGTAGATTCCTGTCGTTGTGACCTAAAATAGTATACATTTTTGTAATCTTTGTTCAGTTGTGTTGTACTATTCTATCTGTGCTCTTACTGAAGATGATGAAAAAAAACTTGTTTCTTAATTACAGTGGGTTCAGTAGGACTAAGATATAGTGTGCTCACTAATGTCAACACTACTCATGTATACATGTCTTATAAACTGACTCGATCCCCATCATTATGATAAAAGAATCGCTCAAGTGATCTATGAAACATGTAACTAACTGACTGCTGTTGTGGTCTTGTAACTGTCTTTACAGATACTCCCTTTCCACGCATACCAATAAGCGAGGCCTAACATTTTATTTTCTGTATTCTTTGTAATAGGAAGTATTGCAGCCATGTTGTATATTCAGCTAGAAATGTACCTATGGAGAAGGATGAGTTTCTGTATTCATTTAAAATTCCTCACAGTGTGTTCCTCAACCGTTTGCTAGAGAGCGATAAGTTTCATTCCCCATTTCAGTTTAATCATATCTTTCGGATTCTGGGACGATGTGATCCATAGACGTTTAATCTCTCTAGTATTCTGTAGCCACGTTGAATCGAAGTATTTGGTTTGAGAAGCTAGTAACATTATTTTACATTTATTGGTGCTGAATTTTTTTATTATTCGTCCAACTGATTTGTCATTTCTCCGGAAATGAAGATGACATTCAAGTCATCTGCTTAAGCTTGGCATACTGTTTTAATATTAAGTGTCTGAAGGCTTTGTAGGGAACTGTAAGGTTTGTAATTGACGGTCCTATTGCAGTGGCGATCAGCGATATTGAGAAGGGTCGGCCATCTGTTTAATAGACAACAGAGTTGTCAGTTGCCCATTAATCTTCGCCCTAGACCCTACATTAGTTACTCATTTCTTTATCTGATTCTTGATTGGCTCACAAAACACGTTTCCCACTGTTTTAACTAAAAACTGGTGATTAATCCTGTAGACGACTGTATTAAAACCCAGAAAAGCTATTGATAATCTAATCTTGCATATCTATGTTATACGTACAACGTGACTGTACTCTGCTAAAATATCTACCACTGGTCGCCCTGTAGAGGCACTGACATGGTATGGTCCAGTTAGTTCACGGAGTATTTGATTTGTTCTATTGTTTATAACGCTCAAGTGAATTCTGAAGTCGATGTTGAACAACGTAAGATGGCGGACATTTTCTAGTTCATCACTCTGGGCAGTCTTTGCTATTAGAGCTATCATTCCCTCCTTAAATTATGAGGGGAAAACGATGTGTACCAAAAGTTTATTTTGGTGAGTTCCTCTCCCATGAAATTCCCAAATTGTTCGTAAAATTCTATGGGTAATCCATCAAATCCAGCAGTTTTCCTCTTCGGTGAGTCGATGATGATACGTTTGACATCCTCATTTGTTACCCAAGCGATTAGTTCTTGGTTATCGCTTGAGGCTAGACACGATTTTACACTGTTCGTAAAGTAATCTGCCGATATTTCTTCTGCATTCAATGTTGAGTAAAGGTCTTTGTAATATCTTACAGCGTGTTGTTTGATCTTTCATCGTTGGGAGTATTCATTTCCACCATCACCGATAAGCTAAGAAATCATTTTATGTTTGCCACTTTATGTTTCACTTATTAGAAGGGAGGCAGATGCAATTTCGACGCCGATGTCACTGGTATTTCCAGCCCGTACATCAGTATCAGGTAATGTTTCGCGAACTCGTGCAGTTGTGATTTAATTCTTTTAATTTTAATTAAGTTGCCCGTTAGATGTGCTCGTTAATTGCAGAATTGCCGTAAAATTGTAAACTTTTATTTGCGGCTTTGCCCAGTCCGTCCTTATCAGCAGTCGTTCCCGATACCTGTCCCATCTATTTAAATATTTCCTTCAAACCTCTTTAACTTCCTGCCTTAACATATTACTGTCTAACAGCGACACTATCAATTGCCACACGCCACACCCAAGAAAAATTTTCTATCTGGTGTGGCTAATGGTTGTATGGAAAGCGTAATGATCAGTGAAGTTCGGCAGCATATTTCATAATTTTATAGGGTTTTTAACATGTCATTGGAGATGTAGATTAAATCTAATCGTCTGGCAAACAGTATGTTAGATTAGGATAGAAGTGAAATCAGGGGTCCTCGAGGTCCAAGCGATTTGTTGAAGCTTTTAACGCTGGTCAAAAGTTATGGTTCAGGAGCTGATCTACTTTTTTTATTACACAATTTCGACGTTTGTTAGTAAGAGGAACTGCCATTCCGTCTCGATATAATTCATTTCTTACTGTCCTACCGTTTTTACCCGATCGGGCGTACGTGTTAAGGAGTAGTACATCCTTAAGCAGGACGGCAATGTTTCTGCCTGGCTCGAGACACGATTGAACTTCATATTTTATCTCTTCCTGTCCATTGCTGCAGTTCCAGATTCTTCACTAACGTTAAGTATCTTATCAAATCCAAATATATCTTAAACCCTCGGTGTTGTCAGTGCCTGGATAAGAGCCATGTCTACACATGCGGAATATAAATAGTCGGTTAAGCATTTTATTTTACATTCGAATATTGTTGATGTTAATAGTTGCTATTTTATACGAATGCACGCTCACATTCATTATTCAGAGTCCTCTGACCAGGCGAAGTGGCTTTCTACGTTTTACGCTTGATTGGTAGCCATCGGTTGTCCCTGTCGTTCATCTACATCCATTGTGACGGACTGTCATTACGTCCATTGCCAGCTGTTTATCAGTTTTATATCCCAATCTAATTTCCTTGACCGAAGTCGTTTCCAATACGTTCACTTTCCGCTTCCTCCTTCCCTTCTTCTTTGTATTCCGTCTCCGCTTCTTTCTTTCTTTCCGTTTTTTTCTTTGACGGGCCACATTTCGTTTCGATTTGACTGTCTCTTGGTGCCTTAGCAACACCGTGTGTTTTTGTAGTCCTTTGGTTGCTACTGATCTCCTCCCCTGCCCTTACGGTATCGCTGACTCTGTGGTGATGGTGAAAGTTGTTTCTACACTACCTTTCACTTTATTTCCCTGTTTACAAGTTCCAGTAACAGGTGTTCTGGCTTAACTCAGCTGTTCCTGTGTTACTGCCTGGCGTATTGATTCCTGCATCGGTTAGTGTTTTCTTTCCCGCTGTGGATGGCAGGAGAGGCTCGCAACGTCCGGTTGACGGCATTGGGGAACATCTGGTTCCGCTTGAGTTTCTGTAGCCAGCTAGGACGCACCCTGTAATGCTGCAACGCTTTTGGACTTCTATTTCCTTGGTGTCTGTGCCGATTTTTCTTTGGTGTCTTCTTCGAACTGGAATGACTTGCATTTTTCATGCCAGTTTGTTATCTTGCTTTTGAACGGATATTTATTGGACTCTGTAGCTTTCCTGCCGGGAATGTAATTGCATACTAGTCTTTATCGATTTCGTCCTTTTCAGCGTTGTCTGATTTCTCATTGAATACATTTTTTGCAGGTATCTTATACAATAATAGGCTCTTCTCTTCAACTAAAGTACAGGGTTGTTCAGTAGATTCCACGAAATAATTCACGATGTTGCCCGCAGCAGTATTTGAGGTGACCAGATTTAGTGCCTCTAATTTGTTCCGCTGTTGCAGGCAGTTTCTTAGAATCAACACCCCCGGCGGCCGTTTTGTCAGTGTTCACGCTCATTCCAAAAGTGACATATGGGAGTTGGCCCTACACACGTTACGTGTGTCTTCAATCGTCTATAAGAATGTGGACGGGATATCGGACTAACAGACATTCGTACAATCTAATTACGTTGTAGCGTTGAATATTGTGTCTATTACACTACTTCTATAATCAATGATTTTTACATGTCCATATCCTGAAAGTACGTTTATCATATCCTTGTTGTCTAGCGCTGGGGGAAGATTTACAGCGTGACTATTTTAAGTTCACTATAAGTGTTTTTATGTCAACGGTACTGACAGAGTCATGACAGTAAAGCAATTTAAATTCACCGTAGGTTTTCTGTAATATTCTCTCTAACATAACACGACTACGCAATTTAGCAAAAACACAGTATTTTTCATTACCAACTTGAATAAACTGAGCATTATCATCATAAATACAGGAATCTCCATGCTGGCAGTCATGACTTTACAACTCTGTAGGTTGTGCATGTCTTGTATCCTTGTCATAGTCGAACGTCAAAGTACTTTTCCTGATCGAATCCATGGATATGATTTACGGGTACGATGAGGAACCTCTGCTTCACGGACGATACACAAAAGAAGACGAACAAGAAGGATTAACTGCTTTCAAGTTCAGTGGCTTCACGAGGAACACGATATTTGCAGTAATACTTGTTGACGTAGCTAGTCAAGCACATCACAGATCACCGCATTGCACGGGTACCAGCTGAATACAGGGTCTACCTTGAGTATTAGACCACCAGGCTGGACAACCATCTCACCGCAGTTAAGGATATCATCAAGTTCGTTAGCAGCTGGATCTCTTCCAGATAATTTGGTGAGGTTTAGTTTTGTGCCTCGCTGGGATGTCGGTATCTTTGCTAACATTTCCCCATTTTTAAGTCATGTTAATGGCCAAAGAATCTGTGATATGTACTCAAATCTTTTGTATACAAATTGGGGATTCTTTTAAAAAATAGCCATCTTCCCTTTTGTACACCATGAAGAACATAATCTGAAGCATTAACCGCTATGGTGCAATTCATTCGTCACTTGCTAGCTTTCTGGTGTCCTTTTTGTTTACTGGGATTTGTTACTACGAAATGGCACGGGAGTCTTCTTAAGAATGCTTTTAACGAATAATTTCCTCCCACGAGTAGTTACGGTAATAAATGTCTATCCACACGGAGCTTGATACTACATTCACCTGGTAGGAATAACACAGAACTGCCGAAGCGCCCAAACATATCTTTATTTGCAGTGTTGATGTTGTCAGATCAAGGTCATACCAAAGTAAAAATCTCAACATAATTCATTTACTTTCATTCCATAGTCTCATAATGCGTTATTTATTTTTTTGACTAACTTATCAAGTGAAGCTAAAGTTTTCCGACACAAAAAATTTGTAATATATTAATTGCTTAACAAAATCCCTCATAATTAACACGTATCTTTTCCAAACATACGGTTCAGTTCTTAGTATTAATACTGAAAGTAATAATAATATTCAAAAATATTTCAAGTCACTTATTTTGTTAAATAAAGGTGTGCCTTCCTGTGGAACTGTCAGCAATCATAAAAGATTTAACGAGATATAAACTTCAGTCTAACAGGAGACTTCATTGGAGGCCAACTCCTTCTACTCTACTGACCAATCTCTTACTACAACCGAGTGATATGTATATATTATTAATAACATAAAATAATATAAGTGTTTGTATAATTTGTCTTCTGTCCATCTTCGGTACGGTTATATGAGCTATTAACTGATTTTCTCTTTGACGTTGCGTGCTACATTAAGCTACTGATTAACATATCCAGTTCAGTATATTGTAAATTTACATGTTTTTGAAAAGTTTGCTATTGTCTCTTAAATGAAATTATTTTTATAATTATTTGACTTATTCCACAACCATGGCGATCATTTCACTTATGGACTGTGGAAATGAAATTAATATCTCTCTTTTTTTAAAAAAAATATGTATTACATATACTTATTTTGTGACATGTTCTGTATCCTCGAGGATCTCGTCACTATGCATGTACTCAAAAAATGAAGTCTCATCTAATATAATGTAATTTAAACAGAAGACTGGTGGCACTCATCTGTCTAAGTATCTGGAAATCTAAAATCCCTGTTTCACCTCACCAGTGCCCAACATAGACACTGAATTCCTTGGATCGCCCTTTGTTTTACATGACCCATGAGAAGCGATAGCGTACTGAATGCTAGGAACATAGGGATCATTACCGTCTGTAATGAAAGTATTTACTCATTAGGATTTCTTTCAAGGAAAAGTCTATTCAATATTTTGCTGTCGATAACTGTCGCCTAATTTTCTTTGAACATTGCACACTGAGTATTTACTGCATTTCGTGCTACATCTTTTAATAGGAGCAAGATGTATCCTAGCACTGGTTGTCGCCACATCCCTTCTTTTACTTACATCTACAATGAAAACACCATTACAGCATTTATATACACTCATTTTTCATTCACATTTTATCCTTTTAAAAAGTCGAAGTTAATAACATGGACCCTCTTCTTTGACATAAAATTTATGATACAAAATTGTGCTGGTTTCATATACATTTTTATGTTTATATTTTGAAAGCTATTAAGGTTGCAATCTAGTTCCCTTCCAACGGACTAAAGTTCCGGTTGTATGCTGCTCTTGTTTCTTGCTGAGAAGACTATATAATATCACGTAACTAATATTTATTTAACCTATTTAACGACCACCCGTCTAATGTTCGAAAGAAAATTAAGGAAACATGGAAAATATTTAAGCTTGCCAATACAGCCTTTCCAGTTAAGCCGTGTGAACAGCTCCATTCAGTAAATATGAATGACCTTAATTTCACTCGCAGTATGCGTCATTGTTATCTGTGCAAGCTGAGAAGGGATATCTGGCTGAGATGTACCTGAGGTCTGTGCTCCGGCTCAGCCTGTGGAACAAACTGCAGTTCGTTTTGCAGGCTTTCGAGCTTCGCGATGCGTTGAGAAGGCGGCAGTTGCTCAAGGTGCTTCAGGACGTCCAGAGTCACCAGCGGCAGCTGTGACGGCCCAGGTTGCCCATCTGCACAAACACCACACACCCACTCTGCACTGCTTTTCTCTACGTCTCTTCATATAAGATTGCATTTTTATATAATGTTATTTCCATCCCAGGTAACAGTCAAGGAAGCTGGACAAAAGACAAAAGTATATTAGTTTATACTACAATGCATTAAACATGTTTTTCTAGTAACAAAGTAAGAAAAACCGTCCGAAATTAAACACAGAATGCAGAAAATGGTACACCATACACTACGTTCCATGTCTTTCTGCACCGAGAAAACGTCCAAATCGTCTATCATTTTTAGTAACAGTCCATTGATATATACACTTACGAGCTATAACATTATGACAATCTGTTCAATAGCTTGTTGGTCTGTTTTTAGAACAAAATACATCACTGATTCTGCGTATCAGTGATCCGACAGTTTGTTGGTAGGTTAGTGAAGGTACGCGACATTAGATGTCTACGCACAGGTCATGTAATTCTCGTAAGTAACGGGCCGCTGCATGCATGCATTATTGGGCAACTGAAAATACATGTTGGCTGTGGCAAGTTGCACACCAAAAACCGTGGTCGGTGTGAATGCATGGTGTGGGATTTTGGAGGACAGGATTTCAGGCCCCTATTACATCGAAGGAAATCTTAATGGTAGGAAGTACACCACATTCCTGCAAGAAACATTAGGTCTGTTATTGAAGGAAATACCTTTAGGAACAAGGAATAGAATGTGAAATCAACATAACGGGTGTCCGGCACATCTTTCGCTGATGGCTAGAAATGAGTTGCAGAGATAATTGCCAAATCGTTGGATTTGACGCGGAGGAGATGTGTCCTGGCCGGCTCGTTCGGCAGACTAGACGCCTCTGGATTTTTTCATGTCGAGATTCGCAAAACACATTGCTTATAAAGAAGTTCCAACTACACCAGAGAGAATTGTCAGAGTATGTTCTTCGATAAGTGCCGATGTGGTAAGGAATACCACTCAATTCATGATAAGAAGATTGCAGCACTGCATTGATACTAAGGGTCATCACTTCGATCACCTTCTGTAAATTGATGTTCATGCCACCTTTGTGACCTTCGTTGACCTTCAAAGACCTTACTGTTACACAGCATTGGATTCGTCTCGATAGCCGCTATTAGAAAGTAAGTACCGAACTACAGTACCCCATGTAAAGAAACAAAGTTGACCTTCATATCTTTGACGCGACCCCACCTAGCAACAAAAAACCAACGTCATACTATAGTCCTCTTTTGTCCCATGCAAATTTTGTCCCAGAAACTTTTCAGCTCCTATCATTCTAGGTGGCTGTAGTTAGTGACTCACCCTGTATTCCGCTGAATATGCCTAACATTAAATGGCGAAAAACGTGTGGAACAAATAAAATGTGTTGCATCAGAAAAAGGCGTTTTTATTTTCAAAACGAATATTTCTAAGCTTGCTGCAGATGATGGAAATACAAGCAAACTTGTCGGAGACCTTATCGTACCAGGAGCAGTAACACGTTTCACGAAGCCTAATGGGCACTTAGCAGTCGTCTAGCGTATACAGTGGAGGGACTAGAGTCAAATTGTCTGTAAGAAGTGGCGTAGAGTAAACACAGAGCGGCGTCACCTCTCTATTGACGCCCGCTGGCTGGGAGCCAGCGTTCTCTGTGGCCATATCACGTGGTGTGGCACCTCAGGCCGGCGTATGGCGCAGTCGAACTTAGTTCGGAAACAGCGTTCGCCTTTGACGACGCCATAGTATCAAATAGCCACTATCTGTTCGCTCGCAGAAGTGGAAGTTCCAACGGAAAACGACCTGCCGCCCGCGCTCCCCTCGTGGGCCACAGTCCTCCTATCGAAGAAAGCTTCGCTGAATGTCTTCAGCTTCCCTTGCAGGCGACCCAGTTCTGCCATAATTGGAGCTGTTTGTTTAAAAACGCTACTAGCACCACTCTCCTGAATATTTGGTTCGTAATAAAGGTACAGTCTAGTTAAATACTGCAATCCTCTCACTATAAGCGCCTGTCTCAATTCTTGAATGGCAATAGCAGTGATTTTATGTAACAGAAAGAAAAAGAGAAGTATGAGATAGCATACTTCTTTAAAACATTTATCTGTCTGTTTCCTTGGAACTATGTGAGGCCAAGGTCCTTGCTTGTGAAACGTGTCACTCCACAGTTTCCGGAAGGGTAATAAGAAAATATAAAAGCCGAAAATGATGATTATAAAAATTTTAAAAAGCAAAAAAAAAAAATATATTTGCAGTCCTAAATAAATTACGTAGTATGTGGAAGAGTAAGACTCAGAACTACTGCGAGGAACTCTTGCAAAAATATGAAACTGTGCTACATGCAAACCTTTCACCACAGATTTAACCTTTAACAGGAGCGGACTGGATGAAGAGTATCCGACGCTCAGATAATGAATCATACATTCGTTATCCGTACTATCAGCGCCATGTGTTTATCAGTAGCTTCAACATTTAAGTTGACCTTTTGAGACCAGAACGTTGTTCACTGCAGAACAGCGTTACATCACTGTCACTTTGGGGAAAGGTAACTGAAGACTCAGCTGCTTACGTTAAGTAAGTTTTCTGTTTTCGTTTTGTAATGACTACTGATTGATAATAACGTAACTACATATTCTTATGACTTACTTATGTTGTTTAATTTTCTGAATAGCGTAACCGTATATTCTAATGCAATGTCTTATTTTAAATTATTTTAGGTTACTATGACCAGTTTGAAGAACAATGAGAAAATGTCTGTGAATGACCCTCGTTTCCCTGCTTTGTTGCTAGTAGTTTAAAGGAAGAGATGTTGCATTTGTGCATTAAAAGCAGACCGGAAAGCTTCACAGTATTGTAAGAAATATAAAACACCTGTTTTAGTAACCATTTTCTAAAATTGTGTTCAGTAGAAAAAAAGTTTTTTTCTCTTGTTGCTACTATCTAATATGTAAATTATAATATTAAGAAGAAAATGGTATTGCATTATTATTATTATTATTATTATTATTTCCCTTTTCTGTCTCAGACGTTATGTCTGGTTAAAAATGGAAAGTGACGCGGACCTTGATCAAGCGTGACTTCCTTTTAACTGTACGGTATATGTTACATCGCATTTAGGAACTTTCGGGTAATTGAACATGCATCAATAATTACAGATTTCTGTAGTTGTATGAATACGTTTGGATGTAGCTGTATTGCGTTGATGTACTGGTGGATATTGCGTGGTATGACTCCTGTAGTTGATAGTATAATTGGTATAATGTCAGCTTTATCCTGATGCCACATGTTCTTGACTTCCTCAGCCAGTTGGATGTATTTTTCAATTATTTCTCCTGTTTTTTTCTGTATTTTTGTTGTATTCGGTATGGAATTTCGATTAGTTGTGTTAATTTGTTCTTTTTATTGGTGAGTATGATGTCAGGTTTGTTATGTGGTGTTGTTTTATCTGTTATAATGGTTCTGTTCCAGTATAATTTGTATTCATCATTCTTCAGTACATTTTGTGGTGCATACTTGCATGTAGGAACGTGTTGTTTTATTAGTTTATGTTGTATGGCAAGTTGTTGATGTATTATTTTTGCTACATTATCATGTCTTCTGGGGTATTCTGTATTTGCTAGTATTGTACATCCGCTTGTGATGTGATCTACTGTTTCTATTTGTTGTTTGCAAAGTCTTGCTGTAATATTTGATGTTTATTGTTTGATCCTGTATTGCAATCATGAATCATTCTGTCTCACTGTATATATTGCCTTTTCTTAGCCATGTGTTGGATGCGTCTTGATCGATGTGTCGCTGTGTTAGATGATATAGGTGCTTACCATGTAGTGTTTTCTTTTTCCAATTTAATTTCTTCGTATCTATTGATATTATGTGATCTAAAGGGTTGTAGAAGTGGTTATGAAATTACAGTGGTGTAGCCGATGTATTTATATGAGTGATTGCTTTGCATATCTTGCTAGTTTCTGCTTGTTCTAGAAAGAATTTTCTTCAATTGTCTACCTGTCCATAATGTAGGTTTTTTATGTCGATAACTCCCCTTCCTCCTTCCTTTCTGCTTAATGTGAATCTTTCTGTTGCTGAATGTATGAGACATATTCTATATTTGTGGCATTGTGATCGTGTAAGTATATTGAGTACTTCTACGTCTGTGTTACTCCATTTCACTCCTCCAAATGAGTAGGTCAATATTGGTATAGCATAAGTATTTATAGCTTTTGTCTTGTTTCTTGCTGCTGTCAATTCTGTTTTCAGTATTTCTGTTAGTTTTTGTCTATACTTTCCTTTTAGTTCTTCTTTAATATTTGCGTTATCTATGCCTATTTTTGGTCTTTATCCTAGATATTTATAGGCATCTGTTTTTTCCATCGCTTCTATGCAGTCGCTGTGGTTATCCAACATGTAATCATCTTGTTTACTGTGTTTTCCCTTGACTATGCTATTTTTCTTACATTTGTCTGTTACAAAAGTCATATTTATATCATTGCTGAATGCTTCTGTTATCTTCAGTAATTCGTTGAGTTGTTGATTTGTTGCTGCCAGTAGTCTTAGGTCATCCATGTATAGCAAATGTGTGATTTTGTGTTTGTATGTTCCAGTAATATTGTATCCATAATTTGTGGGTTCAGAGCAAGGCAGAACCAGAAAGGACTAAATGAGTCTCCTTGGTATATTCCACGCTTAATCTGTATTGGCTGTGAAGTGATATTATTTGAATTTGTTTGGATATTAAGTGTGGTTTTCCAATTTTTCAATACTATGTTTAGGAACTGTATCAATTTAGGATCTAATTTGTATATTTCCAATATCTGTAGTAACCATGAGTGGGGTACACTATCAAAAGCATTTTGGTAATCAATGTATGCGTAGTGTAGCGACCTTTGTTTAGTTTTAGCTTGATATGTCACCTCTGCATCTATTATCAGTTGCTGTTTACATCCTCGTGCTGCTTTGCAACAACCTTTTTGTTCTTCACTTATAATTTTGTTCTGTGTTGTATGTGTCATTAATTTCTGTGTAATGACTGCAGTTAATATATTGTATATCGTTGGTAGGCATGTTATGGGGCGATATTTTGCTGGTTTTGCTGTATCTGCTGGATCTTTAGGTTTCAGATAAGTAATTCCATGTGTGTTTCAGGGATTGTGTATGGTCTGCAATGTAACTGTTAAATAATTTAGTTAGATGTGAATGTGTTGAGGTGGACTTCTATAGCCAAAAATTTGCTATTTTATCTTTTCCAGGGGCTTTCCAATTGTGAGTAGAATTAATTGCTTGGGTGATTTCATGTTGCAAAATCATCACTTCAGGCATTTGTGGTATCGTCTTGTATGTGTGTTTCTGCTTGTATCCACCGTGCATGCCTGTTATGCTGTACCGGGTTTGACCATATGTTGCTCCAGAAGTGTTCCATGTCTGTTATGGTTGGTGGATTGTCTATTTTAATGTGTGTGTTCTCTATTGTCTGGCAAAATTTCTTTTGGTTTGTGTTGAATGTTTGGTTTTGTTTCCTTCTATTTTCACTTTTTTTGTATCTTCTAAGTCGTTTGGCCAATGCTTTTAATTTATGCTTCTTTTCATCTAATTGTTCTATCGCTTCTTGTTGTGAGATTTTAGCTAACCTTTTTCGTTTTTTGTCTGACATTTCATTTCTTATAAATTGTGTTAGCTGTCCGATGTCTTCTCTCAGTTTTTCTATTCTGATCTGTAGCCTGTGTTGTCATGCTGGTTTTGTGGGTTTCTTCTGTGCGTTGGTTGGTTCTGATCTCTGCCTAGTGAGTACATTTAGTGCAGTGAGTGCTCCTATATAAACCAGTAGTTGTAATTCTTCCACAGTTGTATTTTCATTTATTTTGTTGTGTATGATTGTGTTGATAGTTGTTATTGTTGTTTCGATTTGTGGGTTATTTGGTGGTCTATACAAGAATGGTCTAATGTCTGTATTTGTGTCTTTGTATTCTATATATGTCAGCTGAAATTTTTCTTCTATATCTAACATGTGTGTCACTTCGTGTTCTGTTTGTGCTTGTTCTGGTGGCTGCCATAAGATTTCGTTTACCTCTGATTGTTTAATTGGTGCGTGTTGTTCTTTGTTTGTTTTCTCTGGGATGTTTGAGTCCATTACTGCATTTTCTTCTTCTTCTGATTGCACATTATTATTATTTCTATTTTTCTCAGACCTTAGGTCTGGTTAAAAATGGAAAGTGACGCGGACCTTCATCAAGCGTGACTTCCTTTTAACTGTATGGTATATGTTACATTGTATTTAGGAACTTTCGGGTTATTGAACACGTATCAATAATTACGGATTTCTGTAGTTGTATATATACGTTTAGATGTAGCTGTATTGCATTGATGTACTGGTGGATATTGTGTGGTATGACTCCTGTAGTTGATAGTATAATCGGTATAATGTCAACTTTATCCTGATGCCACATGTCCTTGACTTCCTCAGCCAGTTGGATGTATTTTTCAATTTTTTCTCCTGTTTTCTTCTGTATATTTGATGTATTGGGTATGGATATTTCGATTAGTTGTGTTAATTTGTTCTTTTTATTGGCGAGTATGATGTCAGGTTTGTTACGTGGTGTTATTTCATCTGTTATAATGGTTCTGTTCCGGTATAATTTGTATTCATCTTTCTCCAGTACATTTTGTGGTGCACACTTGTATGTGGGAACGTGTTGTTTTATTAGTATATGTTTTATGGCAAGTTGTTGATGTATTATTTTTGCTACATTATCATGTCTTCTGGGGTATTCTGTATTTGCTAGTATTGCACATCCACTTGTGATGTGATCTACTGTTTCTATTTGTTGTTTGCAAAGTCTGCATTTATCTGTTGTGGTATTGGGATCTTTAATAATATGCTTGCTGTAATAAATGGTGTTTATTGTTTGATCCTGTATTGCAATCATGAATCCTTCCGTCTCACTGTATATATTGCCTTTTCTTAGCCAAGTGGTGGATGCGTCTTGATCGATGTGTGGCTGTGTTAGATGATATGGGTGCTTGCCAGTAGTGTTTTCTTTTTCCAATTTACTTTCTTCGTATCTGTTGATGTTATCTACATCTACATCTACATTGATACTCCGCAAAACCACCCAACGGTGTGTGGCGGAGGGCACTTTACGTGCCACTGTCATTACCTCCCTTTCCTATTCCAGTCGCGTATGGTTCGCGGGAAGAACGACTGTCTGAAAGCCTCCGTGCGCGCTCTAATCTCTCTAATTTTACATTCGTGATCTCCTCGGGAGGTATAAGTAGGGGGAAGCAATATATTCGATACCTCATCCAGAAACGCACCCTCTCGAAACCTGGCGAGCAAGCTACACCGCGATGCAGAGCGCCTCTCTTGCAGACTCTGCCACTTGAGTTTATTAAACATCTCCGTAACGCTATCACGGTTACCAAATAACCCTGTGACGAAACGCGCCGCTCTTCTTTGGATCTTCTCTATCTCCTCCGTAAGACCGATCTGGTACGGATCCCACACTGATGAGCAATACTCAAGTATAGGTCGAACGAGTGTTTTGTAAGCCACTTCCATTGTTGATGGACTACATTTTCTAAGCACTCTCCCAATGAATCTCAACCTGGTACCCGCCTTACCAACAATTAATTTTATATGATCAATCCACTTCAAATCGTTCCGCACGCATACTCCCAGATATTTTACAGAAGTAACTGCTACCAGTGTTTGTTCCGCTATCACATAATCATACAATAAAGTATCCTTCTTTCTATGTATTCGCAATACATTACATTTGTCTATGTTAAGGGTCACCGCATGGAACTTCCGACACTATCTACTAGGTCATTTATATATATTGTGAAAGGCAATGGTCCCATAACACTCCCCTGTGGCACGCCAGAGGTTACTTTAACGTCTGTAGACGTCTCTCCATTGATAACAACATGCTGTGTTCTGTTTGCTAAAAACTCTTCAATCCAGCCACACAGCTGGTCTGATATTCCGTAGGCTCTTACTTTGTTTATCAGGCGACAGCGCGGAACTGTATCGAACGCCTTCCGGAAGTCAAGAAAAATAGCATCTACCTGGGAGCCTGTATCTAATATTTTCTGGGTCTCATGAACAAATAAAGCGAGTTGGGTCTCACACGATCGCTGTTTCCGGAATCCATGTTGATTCCTACATAGTAGATTCTGGGTTTTCTGAAATGACATGATACTCGAGCAAAAAACATGTTCTAAAATTCTACAAGAGCTCGACGTCAGAGATATAGGTCTATAGTTTTGCGCATCTGCTGGACGGCCCTTCTTGAAGACTGGGACTATCTGTGCTCTTTTCCAATCATTTGGAACCCTCCGTTCCTCTAGAGACTTGCGGTACACGGCTGTTAGAAGGGGGGCAAGTTCTTTCGCGTACTCTGTGTAGAATCGAATTGGTATCCCGTCAGGTCCAGTGGACTTTCATCTATTGAGTGATTCCAGTTGCTTTTCTATTCCTTGGACACTTATTTCGATGTCAGCCATTTTTTCGTTTGTGCGAGGATTTAGAGAAGGAACTGCAGTGCGGTCTTCCTCTGTGAAACAGCTTTGGAAAAAGGTGTTTAGTATTTCAGCTTCACGCGTGTCATCCTCTGTTTCAATGCCATCATCATCCCGTAGTGTCTGGATATGCTGTTTCGAGCCACCTACTGATTTAACGTAAGACTAGAACTTCCTAGGATTTTCTGTCAAGTCGGTACGTAGAATTTCACTTTCGAATTCAATGAACGCTTCACGCATAGCCCTCCTTACGCTAACGTTGACATCGTTTAGCTTCTGTTTGTCTGAGAGGTTTTGGCTGTGTTTAAACTTGGAGTGGAGCTCTCTTTGCTTTCGCAGTAGTTTCCTAACTTTGTTATTGCACCACGGTGGGTTTTTCCCGTCCCTCACAGTTTTACTCGGCACGTACCTGTCTAAAACGCATTTTACGATTGCCTTGAACTTTTTCCATAAACACTCAACATTGTCAGTGTCGGAAGAGAAATTTTCGTTTTGATCTGTTCGGTAGTCTGAAATCTGCCTTCTATTACTCTAGCTAAACAGATAAACCTTCCTCCCATTTTTTAAATTTCTATTAACTTCCATATTCAGGGATGCTGCAACGGCCTTATGATCACTGATTCCCTGTTCTGTACATACAGAGTCGAAAAGTTCGGGTCTGCTTGTTATCAGTAGGTCCAAGATGTTATCTCCACGAGTCGGTTCTCTGTTTAATTGCTCGAGGTAATTTTCGGATAGTGCACTCAGTATAATGTCACTCGATGCTCTGTCCCTACCACCCGTCCTAAACATCTGAGTGTCGCAGTCTATATCTGGTAAATTGAAATCTCCACCTAAGACTATAACATGCTGAGAAAATTTATGTGAAATGTATTCCAAATTTTCTCTCAGTTGTTCTGCCACTAATGCTGCTGAGTCGGGAGGTCGGTAAAAGGAGCCAATTATTAACCTAGTTCGGTTGTTTAGTGTAACCTCCACCCATAATAATTCAGAGGAACTATCCACTTCCACTTCACTACAGGATAAACTACTACTAACAGCGACGAACACTCCACCACCGGTTGCATGCAATCTATCCTTTCTAAACACCGTCTGTACCTTTGTAAAAATTTCGGCAGAATTTATCTCTGGCTTAAGCCAGCTTTCTGTACCTATAACGATTTCAGCTTCGGTGCTTTCTATCAGCGCTTGAAGTTCCGGTACTTTACCAACGCAGCTTCGACAGTTGACAATTACAATACCGATTGCTGCTTGGTCCCCGCATGTCCTGACTTTACCCCGTACCCGTTGAGGCTGTTGCCCTTTCCGTACTTGCCCAAGGCAATCTAACCTAAAAAACCGCCCAGCCCACGCCACACAACCCCTGCTACCCGTGTAGCCGCTTGCTGCGTGTAGTGGACTCCTGACCTATCCAGCGGAACCCGAAACCCCACCACCCTATGGCGCAAGTCGAGGAATCTGCAGTCCACACGGTCGCAGAACCGTCTCAGCCTCTGATTCAGACCCTCCACTCGGCTCAGTACCAAAGGTCCGCAGTCAGTCCTGTCGACGATGCTGCAGATGGTGAGCTCTGCTTTCATCCCGCTAGCGAGACTGGCAGTCTTCACCAAATCAGATAGCCGCCGGAAGCCAGAGAGGATTTCCTCCGATCCATAGCGACACACATCATTGGTGCCGACATGAGCGACCACCTGCAGATGGGTGCACCCTGTACCCTTCTTGGCATCCGGAAGGACCCTTTCCACATCTGGAATGACTCCCCCCGGTATGCACACGGAGTGCACATTGGTTTTCGTCCCCTCTCTTGCTGCCATTTCCCTAAGGGGCCCCATTACGCGCCTGACGTTGGAGCTCCCAACTACCAGTAAGCCCACCCTCTGCAACTGCCCGGATTTTGCAGACTGAGGGGCAACCTCTGGAACAGGACAAGCAGCCATGTCAGGCCGAAGATCAGTATCAGCCTGAGACAGAGCCTGAAACCGGTTCGTCAGACAAACTGGAGAGGCTTTCCGTTCAGCCCTCCGGAATGTCTTTCGCCCCCTGCCACACCTTGAAACGACCTCCCACTCTACCACAGGTGAGGGATCAGCCTCAATGCGGGCAGTATCCCGGGCAACCACAGTCTTAGTCCGATCAGGGGATGCGTGGGACGAGCTGGCCGTCCCCGACAAACCCCCATCCGGACCCCCACACTGATGCCCATTGGCAACAGCCTCAAGCTGTGTGACCGAAGCCAACACTGCCTGAAGCTAGGAGCGAAGGGATGCCAACTCAGCCTGCATCCGAACACAGCAGTTACAGTCCCTATCCATGCTAAAAACTGCGGTTATGTGGTCTAAAGGGTTGTAGAAGTGGTTATGAAATTGCAGTGGTGTAGCCGATGTATTTATATGAGTGATTGCTTTGTGTATTTTGCTAGTTTCTGCTCGTTCTAGAAAGATTTTTCTTCAATTGTCTACCTGTCCATAATATAGGTTTATTATGTCGATGAATCCCCTTCCTCCTTCCTTTCTGCTTAATGTGAATCTTTCTGTTGCTGAATGTATGTGATGTATTCTATATTTGTGGCATTGTGAGCGTGTAAGTGTATTGAGTGCTTCTAGGTCTGTGTTACTCCATTTCACTACTCCAAATGAGTGGGTCAATATTGGTATAGCATAAGTATTTATAGCTTTTGTCTTGTTTCTTGCTGTCAATTCTGTTTTCAGTATTTTTGTTAGTCTTTGTCTATATTTTTCTTTTAGTTCTTCTTTAATATTTGTATTATCTATTCCTATTTTTTGTGTGTATCCTAGATATTTATAGGCATCTGTTTTTTCCATCTTTTCTATGGAGTCACTGTGGTTATTCAATATGTAATCTTCTTGCTTAGTGTGTTTTCCCTTGACTATGCTATTTTTCTTACATTTGTCTGTTCCAAAAGCCATATTTATATCATTGCTGAATACTTCTGTTATCTTTAGTAATTGGTTGAGTTGTTGATTGGTTGCTGTCAGTAGTTTTAGATCATCCATGTATAGCAAATGTGTGATTTTCTGTGGGTATGTTCCAGTAATATTATATCCATAATTTGTATTATTTAGCATGTTGGATAGTGGGTTCAGAGCAAGACAGAACAAGAAAGGACTTAATGAGTCTCCTTGGTATATTCCACGCTTAATCTGTATTGGCTGTGATGTGATATTATCTGAATTTGTTTGGATATTAAGTGTGGTTTTCCAGTTTTATTATTATTATTATTATTGTCATAAAGTCTACTTTTCAAGATGAAAGGAAACATTCGAAAGATTTCTGTATACACTGATTGGCCAGAAAGTTATGACCACTCACCTAATAGCCGGTATATCCACCTTTGGTATGCATAAAAGTGGCGGTCCCTGGATGGAGTTGGCACCACATCTCCAGGCACACCTCAACTAATTCCCGTAAATTCCGGGGAGGGGGATGACAAGCTCTGACGCCATACTGAATCACATCCCAGATGTGCTCGACTGGGTTCAGATCTGGTACGTTGGGAAACCAGCACATGAACTGGAACTCGGAACTGTGTTTCTCGAACCTCTCCATCACACCTCTGGCCTTGTGACATGGCGCGTTATCTTGCTGAAAAATACCACTGCCGTCTCAAACATTATCGTCGTAAAGGGGTGTACGTGCTCTACAACCTGTGTACGACACTCTTAGGCCGTAATGGAGCCTTGTACGAATTCCACTGGACCCATGGATGCCCTCGTGAATGTCCCCCAGAGCATAATGGAACCGCCGTCGGCCTGTCTCCATCTCGCAGTACAGGTGTCAAGGAGTTGTTTCTCTGGAAGACGTCAGATTCGCGCCCTCCCATCGGCGTGGATTCATCAGATCATGCAACGCTCTTCCACTGCGTCAGTGTCCAGTGCCGATGGTCTCGTGCCCATTTCAGTCGTAGTTGCCGCTGCCGTGGTGTTAACATTGACTCATGCATGGGTCGTAGGCCGTGGAAGCCCACCGTAGGGAGTGTTCGATGCACTGTTCGTTCAGACACATTTGTTTTCTGCCCAGTATTGGTTCAAATGGTTCAAATGGCTCTGAGCACTATGGGACTCAACTGCTGTGGTCATTAGTCCCCTAGAACTTAGAACTACTTAAACCTAACTAACCTAAGGACATCACACACATCCATGCCCGAGGCAGGATTCGAACCTGCGACAGTAGCAGTCGCACGGTTCCGGACTGCGCGCCTAGTACCGCGAGACCACCGCGGCCGGCCCCAGTATTAAAGTCTGATGTTAGTTCCGCTACAGTTCACCGCCTGTCTTGTTTTTCAGTCGGTCCAGCCTGCAACGTTCAACATCTGTAACGTGTGGTGTCCGCCCAACCCCACGACGTCTGGACGTAGTTTCACCTTGATTTCGTCACGTGTTGAAACCACTCACCACAGTACTCTCTGAACACCTGACAAGTCTTGCAGTTTCCGATATGCTGGTGCCGAGCCTCCGGGTCCATCACAATCCGCCATCGTTAAAACTCATACAGATAGCGCGCCTTCCCCATTCTACACACGGACAACACGCTCACTGATACTAATGCATCGCGCGTGTGTGTGATTGGCTGTCATTCCTCATCTGGTGACGATGCTAACGTCTGGACGAGTTCAATCGATAGTAGGTCGTTGATCATAATGTTCTGGCTGGTCAGTGTAAATATCATCTACCTCAAATATTTTTGAAATGTATGGTTTTGTGTTTAACCATTTGTATCTAATCTAACAAAATAAACCAACTTTTAAATAAAATACTTTCATAATAGGAGGAGGAATTCCGCGTTATGCAAGACACCTTTCTTCTGTTTTGTTTCACCCAGACATGCTTCAGCACTTCTTGTGCTACCTTCAGTGGGTAATTTTTTTATTTTTTAATGAAGAATTGTTGTTACATATAAACATTTAGCGAAACTTTTGATACATAATATTTGAAATTGTGAATGGATAATTGTTGTAAGGTATTGTACATCATTTTTTCACACCTCACGGTTGAGATATGCATTAACGACTTGATGCTGTGTGTGTTGTTTATAACATTATACAAAGTTCTATTAATAGCTTAATTGTCAAGAAGAGTGGATGTATGTATTATTGTACATACTTTACATGATGATATTGGACATTAATTTTGGTAGCTATACTGCTACACAATCTACAACTTCTCATCTGCAAACAGCAAAACATATTTTTTTATTTTTCTGTTCAGTATGCATTTACAAACGGAAATGGGCATATATCACGTTTTTGTGTGTAACTTACACACAAACTGGTTCGATCTGGGGCCTGTGCGCCTACCCGAGTCCAGGAAGCAGCGCATTAGGGCTCTCGGCTAACCTCGGGGGTGTCGCACAACTATATAACTGAAAAAGGAATCAGGACTTTCAAAGCATTTTGGCTCAGCGCTAGTAATTCCTTCCTAATATGTATCCAAAATCTCAACAATGATACTTCATTAAATTTACACTTCAGTGTGAGATCAATAAGTGGTTCTTTCTCTTTTATATTTAGACAAGATGTTCCAGAAGCATTTTTAATTGAATCTTTAACCCAATTACATTTATCACTACCGTCACAGAAATTCTTTTCGAAATGGACTTCAGTGTCCCAAAATGATGAAGAAGGCAAGCTTTTATCTCCATTGGAATTATCGGGCTATCTATGCCTTCCAACGGTAACACTTAGGTACCGAACGTATCTTGCATGCCACCCTCCAATCGATTTCTTCGCATCTCAGTTCCTTTAAGGACGCCTTCACTTTCATTCCCAGAGAGTACAGTTGCCTGATTTCCTTGAACTGAAGCGTTAAGGATATTCACTTTCTGAAGAACGTCAGTGAGGTAAGCAATTTTCAAGAGAACATCCCCGTTGCTGGAACAGTCTGTAAGAGAGCGACTTTTCTTCTTTAAGAAACAGAGTACTCCATTCCTCAGTTCAGATATTCTTTTTAACATTTGAAGGCCATCGAGAGTTACTATAAAGAAGTAGCCGAATATGTTCAGGAACCCTCTTCTCTCACAGTACTCAAAAAAGCCTCGGATTTATATATTTTGACTTAATAATTTTAACTGTTTCTATAACAGTTTGCAGCACTTCATGAAGAGGTGGGCTAAGTTCTTCAGCTGCCAGAGCTTCCGATCTATTATGCAGTGATTCCGTACTGCATACGAAGCTAAAGTTTTAACTTTCCAGAAATTGAGCAAGCTCTATCTGTGCATACTCTAATACACCTACTCCATGATGTCCCTTTACGATAAAAAAAAATACTGATTATTTCAAAGCGGCTTTGAGTTGTTGTTTTTAGTATCGACTTACAGGAAAGCAGTTCCTCTCGAATTTTAAACTCATAACGTAACGAACATACGCTATCAAATGAGCATCTTTACGAATATCAGTCGCTTCGTCCACTTGAAGTGCAGAACAGTTGTTACGCAATTAACTGCTGGAGTACATCGTCGTAAATGATTGAAATTCCTTTACGCACTCTGTCATTAGGGATAGGAATACATTTCACCTGTTGAACAAATGACTCGCCAAGCATTGTTGATACTATATTAGTCGTTGCTGGTAAAACCAGGGTTTCTGCAACCACCAGTAGTTTCTTGAATTTTGCAATCCTATGCGAAATCTGATAACTGGCTCAAAGGGCCTTAGAAGTCACATCGTCCTTTTAGTAAAGTTCTTCTGAGTAAATAATAAAACGTTTTGATTCCTCAGAGAACAAAAAATGGCTCTGAGCACTATGGGACTTAACTTCTGAGGTCATCAGTCTCCTAGAACTTAGAACTACTATAACCTAACTAACCTAAGGACATCACACACATTAATGCCCGAGGCAGGATTCGAACCTACGACCGTAGCGGTCGCGCGGTTCCAGACTGTAGCGCCTAGAACCGCTCGGCCACCCCGGCCGGCCCTCAGAAAACATTCTTTAACGTTGATCCCGGATGTTGGGTTTCAAGATATCTGTTTAGCTTGTTAGGTTTCATGACATCAGTGGATAAAATGGTTACGCAAATTACACACTACGCCCGTTCTGTATCACTGATTGTAGTTCTCGTGAAGCCTAGCAACCAATAGTTCACGTCACACCTTCTCGTTTTTCTGTTTTGAGTATCTCTCTCCCCTCTGCTGTTTGATGGACCACTGGTGTCTTCATATTTATCACTAACCAGGAACCGCTTCATACTGCAATCAAGTCTTCCTCACGAAGTGTGAAAGTCCATAAGAAGGCTTCGCAATACACGAGTCAACGCCTGCACTGCACTCTATGATTAAGGACACATTCACAGTGCAGCCCAACAAAGGGCGATTCCGCCGACGGCTGATGTCACCGATTATTTCAAACAATAAAACACCGTCATAATTTATATTTACAACCCAAATCTTCCACGGCAGGACAAGGGTAGGTCAAGGACTACGTACATGAATTTCGGGCTGCTTTAGTGTACCTCGTTGTTTACATTCATCCAGAAAAGATATGTTGCCTGACGAAGAAATTATTTATATTCCTTTTTTCTGTATGTGCACGCTAATTTTCTGCAGTTTTTGTGTCAACCGGTGCATAAGCTGAAAGTAGTTGCACGTTCCTGTTACCGAGTGGCGTGATGTTATGGAATAAACGTGACTCTTGCATACCACGGGTCTGAATTAAATACCAATCCGGTCATGTGTTTCCAGTATCCTTTAGTGCCTCTATATACGCTCCTCCGAACGCAAACTGCGTACATTTCGTTAGTCTGTTTCATTTCTCCTCTTCTTTCCTCTACTCTCCTCACGTAAAACACACACACACACACACACACACACACACACACACACACTCGCGAGCGCGCGTGCATACACAATCACATGGAGATGAAAAAGCGGAAGAAGATCAAAGCAAGAAAGTCATAATTTGCCGACAACTTGTGTTCCCTCCCGTCTCATAATTAAAAAAAAAGAATGCACAAGCTAAAGTTTAACATCGTCCACAAATCTTACAATCCGTTGAAAACATTTTTATCACCTAAAACGTGGCAGTTATAAAACGCTGGTTGTCAGATGTCATCTTGATGGGAAATAAAATATATTCCGTTAAAACACAGTGAGGTGCAAAGTTTATCGCTTCATTACCGATGACCGCTGAAATTATCACATTTTTAAAAAGCTTTTACGCTTCCGACTTTTTTTAAAAAAAAAGCAATGCCTGCTTTACCGAAAAATATTTATTCGAAAGTTCCATGATGTAATAAAATTATCGTTCCGTAATGAGTTCTGTCGGCCTTCATTAACAATTACGTTTAACACGCGTGCGGTGATGGTGAACAAACATTTGTTACTCAATGGATCCATAACATAAAAACGAAGATATTAGAACGCATTTCAAATTTATATGAGCCTGAACTTTAAGCACAGCACTGCACTTACAGACGGTACTGAGTTATCTCTTGTATATGACATGTTGTACACTCAATTTGACAGCTCGTGTATCTATACGAAGTAACGGAAACAGTACGTTGTATGAAGGCCAGTTAGGCTTTAGGAAAAGTAAATGCTCGTGAGAGATTTCAAACGTTACGTTTGACAATGGAAGTAACACTTAAGATAGACCACGATATCTGTTAACCTAGGTACAGATTTTGGCACTACTAATTTGTATTAGATGGCTTTTAAATTTTGAGCCAAATATGTTTAAGCTGTAGTGAAGGCCAGATAAAAGATAATATTTACAGGAACCAAGAGGAAAAATGAATGATACCCCAAGACAGAAGTGATCAGATTGAAAAGCTTAAGGTTGGGATGCTGTCTTTTTCCTCTACGGTTCAACCTGCCTATAGTAGCACGAAGGAAATAAGAGAAGTGGGATTCAAACTCATGGTGAAAGGGTATAAAGTCCCTGACGACATTACTATTCTCTGTCTAAGTAATGAAGAATTAGAAGACCTGCCGAATGGGATGAATAGTCAATTGAATGCAGAGTATAGACCCAGACAAAGACGAAAGTATTCAGAAGCAACCAAAATGACATTAGTGAGAAACTTAACATCAAAATTAGGAACCATTCATTGGACGGTGTGAATGGGCTCTGCTGTTTTTGAAGTAAAATGACGCGTGCCGAAAGAAACAAGCGTGACGTGAGAAACAGACTAATACAACGAAACAAAGCATCGTTCACCAAAAGAAGACTACACCTATCAAAACACAGCTAGAATTTTCTGACAGCGTGATAACACTCGTGGGAAATTGTAAGGTCTATTTCTGTTTCTCCAGGTCATTAATTTAAACCATCTGGAGGTTACGTCTGTAAAATATGCTGTTGACACAGTAAAACTTTAAAGTATCTGTTGTTCTACTGCATACTTAACTGTTGCTGGAACATTATGATTTAAGAATATTTAAAAAAGACCAACCTGCATTTTATCGTAGGTCCCAGGACTTACTAAATTTCTTCGTAGATTTTAAGCAATATTCAGTATTTCACTTTTTAAAATCGCTCAGTTTTATAAGAGGATAACTCGTGACAATTGGAACTGGAAAATTATTGCCTTCAGTGACAAGTTTGGAAACTGTTAAACGGTTTCTTAGATTATTAAGAATAAGAGCCACATCAGACATCAAATACAATACCTGAACGCCATCTTTCTGATTGATCTCCAATTGGTCAGATGTAAAATGAAGGTTGTGAATGAAAATATATGTTAAAATGTAATATTACAAAGAATTTAAAGCTCTTACATAACTGTAACACGAATAAAGTGGTCATCAGAAGTCAGTAGTAATAAGCGGAATAGGAGAGAAAGGAAGAAGAAAATGCTCCAACTGAGGATAAATATTGTGAACACTGTATTTGAAATCCAGCACGATACCTACTACGCTACAAGGGACAAAGACCTTATAAAAAGTTTTTATTTACATCGAAATGACCCTCACAGAAATAAACAGTCGTCATAAGCTCTGTCTCATTTGGACCTCAACGAGCGAGATGCAACCATACTTTGCACATCTTTTCATTCTTTTGAACACTCCAACACAATTTTCAAGAGTTTCTATAGCTGTATTTGTACAATTTGGTACTACAAACCATTTCCCGAAACGTACATTCCAAAACAAAATATCAAAGTGACTGAGTTGTACGATAGTAGGAGCAGTGTGCTAGCCAATGACGTCACGTGTATCACATGACTTATATGGAACGTTTTAGCGGGATTTCAGATTATTTGTATTTCATTCTCATTTTAAAGAATGCTGAAATTCATTATCAAAAAAGGCATATTATGAAAATAAAATGACATAGTTAACCATTTAAGAGGATTTTCATAAAATTGTCAAATACCCTTTTTTTGTCTGAAATGGATGAAGGTGCAGTAGTTACGCAGAGATGCATAGGCTTGCACAGAATAGACTAGCGTGGAGACATGCAATAAATCAGTCTTTTTACTGGAGACGACAACAATATTCTCTTGTGTAATGGACTAGCTGATCCAAAATCTACCTCGTACCTGATTGCAATACATCTAATGTGTCACTTCCTACTGTTACCGCAGGCAGCACAGGCAGACATGTTCAAAGATTGTGCTTCCACTTATCAGTTCGCTGCATGTATATAAACTGACGGCCACTAAAAATCCAACACCGTGATAGCTGCATGCAACAAGCGTCAAAATAAGACGGTAGTTACTATATGCTTTGATTATACAAATGATTAGCATTCCAGTGCTGTCTCAAATCATGAGTAGTAGTAACGTCATCTACATTCTGTATATGAGTACACATGACACAGCAGATTTATCATTGAGAAATCTGGTCCGCCCCCGGTAGCTGAGTGGTCAGCGCGACAGAAAGTCAATCCTAATGGCCAGAGTTCGATTCCCGGCTGAGTCGGAGATTTTTTCCGCTAAAGGACAGGGTGCTGTGTTGTCCTAATTATCATTTCTTCCCCATCGACGCGCAAGTCGCCGAAGTGGCGTCAAATCGAAAGACTTGCACCCGGCGAACGGTCTACCCGACGGGAGGCCCTAGCCACACGACGTTACTGAGAAATCCCACATGAATGTGAGAAAATCGATTTTTGTATCGCGTAAGGAGGAGACACGTCTACCAGCGACTGTTGCAAAACAATAATTGCATGATCCTGGCCCGTCGGGACTGCGGTTTACCGTTAAGTCATACGGTCGCCTGAATATTGAATCATTGAGTTCAGGAGGGATATACTCAGGAAGAAGGCAACGGCAAACAATCTCCGCTAGGACCTTGCCTAGTAGGCGGTGCGGGTCTTTCGCATCGTCCCCTAAGCTCCTCTGAGTATGGGACCTCATCACCGTCATCATCATCGTCATCATCATCATCATCATACTGAGCATCGTGCGGGGCTCTCATCACGCCGATCACACTTAGCAACTTCCCTTCAGGTGACTGTAAAGACAGACAGGCGCGCCGACAGTGATGCCCCCAAAGATAACACTGCACGCACGAGAGGGCACCACATCGTCTCTTCAGGCAAGTTCCGGTTATGTGCACAGCATCACGAAGGTAGTATCCATCCATGAATGCAGGCTCTGAAGAGATCTGGAAATTTCTGTACCAGAGGAAACAACAACGTATTGCCTGTTCCGAGATAATCAGTCCTAAATTTCAACCATAGGAAACAAATCTATTGATTGAGGGTAGTAAATGACGTTCAACAGACTCTTAACAGAGATTTTGTGTTGTTTATTGACTTTTCATACAATTCACACACATTTTAGGCTCGAAAAAAATTATGACCATCACAAGGAAGTGCAATAAAAATTGAGCAACTTAACTCTGTCACTGTAGATTTTACCTGTACAACAGGTTTGTTTGACACGTCTGAACGAAATGTTATGTGTTGTTACGAGGCAATGCCTAGTACAATTTAAATTGAATTTTGGCGAATCTCATTCAACTTCTGACAACACATCTTCAATGGAATTTCCAGCTACGTATCTGTGCAGTGTTTGGTAAGTTCTTGTAAATTTGAAATTTGTGGTAAGGTCGTATGGGACCAAACTACTGAGGTTATCGGCCCCTAGCTTACACACTACTTAATCAAACATAAACTAACTTACGCTAAGGACAACACACACACCCATGCCCGAGGGAGGACTCGAACCTCTTACAGGGGAAGCCGCGCGGGCAGTGACAAGTCGCCTCAGACCGCGCGGCTACCCCGTGCGGAATAATTTCTTGTAAAAATCATGATGGGTAGAGACTTGAAGCGCAGAAATGACTCAAGATCTTTATCTTTGGGCTCTTAAGTGGTCGGCCTTTGTGACGCTTGAGATTCAGGGTAATGTTGTGAAGTTCAACTGGCCGATCTAAACTCGTTTAGAGAACCTTATTTTATTGTATTCCAAACCGTGTTTATGAGTGTACTTGAAACGTATTACATTGGACTTCTCTTTGGTACTTTTATCTTCATTCATGCCCCAGTTAGTCAACAATTTTTTACAGTTGTTTAGAACTTACGTTAAACTGTCAGAGCCGTAACTTCTCATTTCCATGGCATCGAACTTTAGTTTCTTGGCTCTATATGTTTTTATTGTCTTTCTTCTGCTTCACCTTTATATATTCATTGGATTCTTCAAAAGATAAAATTTTTTCTTTACGTAAATCTACATCATCCGAGTTCACCATTTGTATCTCCACCGAACACATGCATACAAGTAAGATAATGACAGAGATCATAAACATGTACCTATCGGTGGTCGTACGTATACCATGACATAACTCACACTTTTATTCCCTAGATGGTGACACAGAACACCTTCATATAGTTAGTTCACTTTCACATACGACCGTAGACTCGCTTCACTGTACACCACAAGAGAGCATTTTACACCTTTTTTACACTAAGGTTTGTAGTCTTAAGTATGTTATGTTATGTAATGTTAACCGGGGACCTAGAAACGACGGAGGGGCTCCAGCCCCGCCGCAGCCGCAGTGGTGCACAAACCCAAGACGGCTACCGCAGTCCACTTCATCCTTCCGCCATGTCACACCGAACCCAGGGTTATTGTGCGGTTTGGCCCCCGGTGGACCCCCCAGAGAACGTCTCACACCAGACGAGTGTAACCCCTAGGTTTGCGTGGTAGAGTAATGGTGGTGTACGCGTACGTGGAGAACTTGTTTGCGCAGCAACCGGCGACATAGTGTACCTGAGGCGAAATAAGAGGTACCAGCCCGCATTTGCCGAGGCAGATGGAAAACCGCCTAAAAACCATCCACAGACTGGCCGGCTCACCGGACCTCGACACAAATCCGCCGGGAGGATTCGTGCCGGGGACCGGCTCTCCTTCCCACCCGGAAAGCCGTGCGTTGGACCGCACAGACAATCGGGCGGCTAGTCTTAAGTATACAGGGTGAGTCACCTAACGTTACCGCTGGATGTATTTCGTAAACCATATCAAATACTGACGAACCGATTCCACAGACCGCACGTGAGGAGAGGGGCTAGTGTAATTGTTTTATACAAACCATACAAAAATGAACGGAAGTATGTTTTTTAAAACAAACCTACGTTTTTTTAAAATGGAACCACGTTAGTTTTGTTAGCACATCTGAACATATAAGCAAATACGTAATCAGTGCCGTTTGTTGCATTGTAAACTGTTAATTACATCCGGTTCAAATGGCTCTGAGCACTATGGGACTCAACTGCTGAGGTCAGTAGTACCCTAGAACTTAGAACTAGTTAAACCTAACTAACCTAAAGACATCACAAACATCCATGCCCGAGGCAGGATTCGAACCTGCGACCGTAGCGGTCTTGCGGTTCCAGACTGCAGCGCCTTTAACCGCACGGCCACTTCGGCCGGCAATTACATCCGAAGATATTGTAACCTAAAGTTGACGCTTGAAACCTCCGACGTTCAGTTGCGTGGTGTAACAAACACTTCATTGCAGGGGCCCAAACAGCTGCAACATACATCGCGTTTCTACAGAATGATCTGCCAACGTTGCTCGAAAATGTCCCGCTGGAAATGCGTCGACGTATGTGGTATCAGCATGATGGTGCACCTGCACATTCCGCAATTAACACTAGGCTGACCCTTGACAGGATGTTCGACGGGCGTTTCATAAGACGTGGAGGACGCATAAATTGACCAGCCCGTTCTCCTGATCTTACACCTCTGGACTTCTTTCTGTGGGGTACGTTAAAGGAGAATGTGTACCGTGATGTGCCTACAACCCCATAGGATATGAAACAGCGTATTGTGGCAGCCTGCGGCGACATTACACCAGATTTCCTGCGGCGTGTAAGACATTCATTACGCCAGAGATTGCAATTGTGTGCAGCAAATGATAGCCACCACATTGAACATCTATTGGCCTGACATGTCGGGACACACTCTATTCCACTCCGTAATTGAAAACGGAAACCACGTGTGTACGTGTACCTCACCCCTCATGGTGGTGGTGGTGGTGGTTAGTGTTTAGCGTCCCGTCGACAACGAGGTCATTAGAGACGGAGCGCAAGCTCGGGTTAGGGAAGGATTGGGAAGGAAATCGGCC
This sequence comes from Schistocerca americana, assembly GCF_021461395.2. NCBI lineage: Eukaryota > Metazoa > Arthropoda > Insecta > Orthoptera > Acrididae > Schistocerca > Schistocerca americana. Next base: position 859,979,822 of record NC_060130.1, on the reverse strand, counting down.
GTGCCCTTTAAAAGGAACTATCCCGGCATTTGCCTGAAACGATTTAGAGAAATCACCGGAAACCTAAATCAGGATGGCTGCGCCACCTCGGTCGGTGACCCCTCATGGTAATGTACATGTGCGTCACTGAAAAAGACCAATAAAAGGTATTAGCATGTGGACGTAATGTGCTGTTCCAGTCTTTTCTATACCTAAGATCCATCACCGTTCCCTTTGGATCCCTACGTAATTCGGTGCTCTCCGATACATACGATCGAACAGCGGAGGAGTGGTACTCAAGCGTCAACTTTAGGTTACAATATCTCCGGATGTAATTAGCATTTTACAATGCAACAAACGGCACTGATTACGTATTTGTTTATATGTTCAGATGTGCTAACAAAACTAACGTGGTTCCATTTAAAAAAACGTAGGTTTGTGTTAAAAAACATACTTCGGTGCATTTTTTTATGGTTTGTATTAACCAATTACACTAGCTCCTCTCCTCACGTTCGGTCTGTGGAATCGATTCGTCAGTATTTGATGTGGTTTACGAAATATATCCAGCGGTAATGTTAGGTGACTCACCCAGTATAACGTATCTTCACTGCTTGACTAGCATGAGAATGGCATGTATTCGTCATTGGCAGCACACTAAAGGTCCACATCACTGTCATTCGACTCATCTGAACTTTCATCTGCAAGATGGTCCACCATCTTGCTACTAGCCTTAATTCAGATTTACATCACAAATAACTGTAGATCTGAGCACGCCAGAAATGACATTATGAAAACCATCCCCCTTGATTTACTTGAGTACATTTCCTACATAATTTTCCATAGCAAACTCGAAATTCCCAAATTTGTAGTTGGTTCACTCTGTCACAGGATGCTCCATCTAAAGATGTGAGATTACATTCGTCATCGGTATATGGGCTCAGTACGTGGCTTGATAATATGGTATGAATGCGTGGTGTCTGTTCGTCAGTACAGTTCCGAAATAACAGACACCACGCATCCATATAACTGATTCGTATCTACTAGCAATCGATCCACAGCCTTCTGTGTGAATGCCCATTTACATTCCACCTCCTGCCGTAATCTAAATTTAGCAATCATGGACGACATGGACAGGGATAAGTGGTGCTGGGTAGGAGAGTGAGTCGGCCAGGGGGAGTGCCGGGACAGTCCGCGCGTTTCTGATAAACACTGTGTCCGAGTGGCGCAGTGGTTAACACAATTGCCCATTAAGACGACGTTTTTATTTCCGGATGTGATTCATTACCCCGCAACAAAAACTAACTCTGTGAATTGGCACGCGGTCATACGGTCCACTGCCTTTTCGGCCCCGACTAGAAATCAGAGCTAAGTTATTGGACGTACCTTAACGATTGACGCTGCGCACTTCTTCGCAACCCCAGATACAAACAATTATTTTCCAGTTTTCTACGGAGCGCCTTTCATGAGCCGCCTTGCAGGTGGAACTTCCAAGCCATGAGATGCTGATGTTTTTTTGCCGACAGGATGTTCTGTATGCACTACAAACGGAATCTCCATTAAAATTTCGAGAAGACACGTTTCGGCCGCGCGGAGTGGGCGCGCGGTTAGTGGCGCCTCGCCACGGATTATGCGGCCTCTCCCGCCGGAGGTTCGAATCCTCCCTCGGGCATGGGTGTGTGTGTGTATGTCGTTCTTAGCATAAGTTACTTTAAATTAGTTTAAATGGTGTGTAAGTCTAGGGATTCACACAACTTGGAAAACACGTTTGGATGTTCCGCCAATCGGAAGGCGAAAGCGACTCCTGGAATTCTGGTACGTAGACTAATTTAATTAAAAATTTGAAAAAATAAAATGTTAATGAATAAATAGAAGAAAATAAAAACATACAAACAAAAATCGCAAAAAACAAAAATGCAATAAAATAAACTTAAAAAGCAAAATCCAGTCCACAAATAATTTCATCTTATCGCTACTCTCTATTTTCTCTCCCCCCCCCCCTCCCGCCACCCCCCACTACATTCTTTCTTTCCTACACCCTTGTAGTAATGGTTTAGTTGTTTTGGGAAAGGCGTAGATTGGAGTCAACGCCTGAAGAGGTGCATTTTATTTTTTTATTATTTTGTGGTAGATTTTTTTGTAGTTACCCTTTCCTGTCCAGAGGCGGAAAAAAGTGGCAGAGCATAAAAAAAATTAAGCAGGAGGTACCGGGTTCAACTCCCTATCAGCACAAGTTTTCAAAAAAATGGTTCAAATGGCTCTGAGCACTATGGGACTTGACATCTGAGGTCATCAGTCCCCTAGAACTTAGAACTACTTAAACGTAACTAACCTAAGGACATCACACACAAGCATGCCCGAGGCAGGATTCGAACCTGCGATCATAGCAGTCGTACGGTTCTAGACAGAAGCGGCTAGAACCGCTAGGCCACATCGGTCGGCACAAATCTCCACTCGACGTCGCTGATTCCGCATAAGGTTCCGATGGAGCTGGTTTCACTTGTTCCTTCCTTCCCCATCCCCCACCCCTTTCTCCATCAATTTACATATTGTTATAACAGGGGCTGCCATTCGTTACGCAACACTTCCATTCGCGTACCCGGTAATTTGGACAACAGCCATTAAATTTCTGATTGATAAGACCTATGTTTGAGGTAGCTTGACGTTATCGGCCAAGAAGGAAACTAAAGACCACATTTTGCCCGTATCAGTCATACCCACCTCGATACTGAGCGTGTTCGACAACTGTCCTAATCAGTAACTTCCCTATATCTCTAGCCGATTGTAAACATCTGGACATGGCAAACTGCTCTGAAGTCGGGGCAGCCGCTCCTTTTTTTATGTATTGACTACTCGCTCCACGGATATTATGGTTTTCACTATGAAGGTTGGGTTTTATGTGTTCTCCACTTCGTTTTACATGTTCTAATGTTTGTAAGTACAGATGTGGTACAGCTCTTTTCATAATTATGTGCTTATGGCTCTGATATTATTTTGGTGTATAGGTATTTAGTCACTATCATTGTTCATTTCCAGCTGTTTGCATATGCACCTGATAATGTGGCTATAAGGTACGAAACAAGGAGTGCCTTAATAAAATTGGTTCAAAATACAGTGTTCGCGGAGTTCTTGTTATAAAATGTGGTCATGGGTTGCCGAGAGACTGTCACACTAACACATGCAACCCACTGCGGTTGATGAATTCTGGTATAGAGTTGAAGTAGCACGGTATTTCGTATCCGTATCTATTATTCAAGTTCAGTTCGTCTCTGGACTAGTCCCATTGTTGCAGTCAGGGGTGGCAGCACCGTGTATCAAATTTTGCTCCCCATATACATGTATATCGTCTACAAATTTAAAAGCATGTTCCTCACACTGTATTGTATACGCAAAACAATAAAACTGTTTTATCCGCTATACCATTATGTATCGCAGTTTTAGTGGACAACAGTGTATGATTTCCTCAATGAAGGTTACGTGCACTACTGCCGAAATGATATAACCGTGAAAACATATACAGGTTGTTTGTCCTATGGGCTGTAAGGAGCATTTCCTCTGGTGTTTCGGCAGATCTTAGCAGTTTCGTTTTATCTACGTGTTACTGGAGTCAGTCTTAACAATGCCTGCTCAACAAGTCTTCATAAGACGCCCTTCGTCAACGGAAAACTTCGATTTATTTCGCATTACAAACAAAATGATTTTAATGTGGAATTTTACGTGCCCATTCGATATACCGGTCTCAGATTAGTCTAGTGCGTTACTCGTTCTATCGATGTGTAGTAACAGCAATAGTAAAGCATGAAGGATAGTCAGTACTCCAGCAGCAACTGAGCAGCGCTTCTGCATGGCGGTAGCAGAGTGCAGGCCACGTCGGTGTGTCGCTGCTAAAGCACCGGTTATTCTTCGTGTTTCACTGTCCGTTTTAAAACACATCAGTGAAAGGAATATCGCACTAGACTACTCTGGAACCACTGTCGAATGGCCACGTAAATTTCCACCTCATAAATAGTTTTCTTTGAGACGGAAAACAAACTGATGTTTCCCATGGCTTCAGCGTCGCATGAAGGACGACATGAGCAGTATATGTTTGTGTGCACTCCAGCTACACGTTGCAAATAAGAATTTGCAAATATCCGCCGAAATATCAGAGAAAACGTGCTTTACAACTCTTTTGAGAGACACCCTGTATATTGAAAGGAGAGGCGTTGTGTAATCACAGTAAATGATTGTCCAAGTTTCGTTACGAACAGATGCCATCACAAACAGATATTGTAAGTCCAATATAACGAAAATCTGTGCATTGCACACACAAACTCTAAGTCTTGGTAGCAATCTTCTTATGATTTGAATGCTCTCTCCCGGTGAGCATCACGACATACTACAGGAAAGTCCCCACTGAACCCCTTGACCCAAATTGTAAAGGGCTCAGTCCTAGGGCCCCCTGAAGCGGGTCGGCAGCACTGAGTGTGCCATGAACTGTTCAGTTAGGTCTCAAAGTCTGAGTCCCAAATAATTATTACGGGATACGACTGGGAGAACTTCACTTATAGGACCTTGAAACATCAAATGTCTTGTGATGAAGATTTACATTGTTTCGTATTAATACCACCACCATGTTCTGAAAATATGTCCTCATTTCGTGAATAAACTTCGCTCTAGGACTTCGTCATAAGTAACTGTTGATAGTAGTAGTCTCGAAATTGGTTAATTGTCAACTCGAGTACTTACCTGTTGCTAATGGAGATGATATTCGTCGACACATAAAATTCGTTATACCAGTCTTCAGAACGCTAGGCACAAAATAAAATTAAGAATTCTTGTCACTACGAGGACGAAATTGACATAAAATATTTAGGCTGTTAGAGGGCACTGCAGTTACAGTTGTTTGTAGTGTGCGAGTCTATAGACAAAACCGTTCACATTCTGGGGTTGTGAGGTATTTAATGTAATCATACAATCATTTGTAAATTCCAGGAAATCGTACGATACAAGTTATTCTTATGTAGCTGCTAATGCTTTTATTTCAGGTTGGGAAGTGTAGCAGCTATCATGGCTGTGGGAAGCTACTGGCCAACGCGTCATTTAAGAACGTCTTCCTGTACTCAGATAGACAAATTTGAGAGAATGAAGTACAATTATCATCGTCATTATTTGAATGCAGTATGATCCAGATATTCCCCAACAAAAACCTACTCAGGAATGAAAAACTACATTTCACGATAAAACTTGGTGTCTGAATAAAAAAGAAATTAACAAACAAAAATTAAACAACCTGCATGTATACCTTACCGTACGGATTTGCAGCGGGGAGAGATCGTGTTGTAGCAACTGCAAACGTTTATAGTTTCTCAATAAAACTTTTCTTAAGCTGTAGAAGAGGAAGGAGGCGAAGAGTGACGTAAAGCAGGAATAAGAAGTGGTGAAGTACTGGAAAAACGTTAAGGAGAAACTTGTTTGTATGATATCGACTGGGATCCTAAGTGTATAATCGAATGAGGTGGTTTAAACGCAAGTGGAATGAATACCCCGCTATAAAATGCTAGATTTATCAAACCTGCATGAGCTCACAAAATTCATAGGAAAATACAATTGGTGAAATCGTTATTACAGAGTGAATCCATACCAATACGAGTAATTATGTATTTTACAACATTGACAATAGTGATGAAGAAATTCCAACGTACAACTGATCAGCGAGATCGTGAAATACACCCACACCTTTTAATGGACATGCGAACTAAAACTTGTGTTAAAGTTAGTGGCAAGTACCTAATGTTCAAGATACCGGTAAGCCGAAGACCTTCACGTATTCCACAAAGCTAGGTGTGGAGAAATCAAGAAATCTTTCCAAAGATGTCTAGTTGCCAAATCCATACACCACACTCACAATTTCCCTAACGCCGTAATGACTAGAGTCTGTTTGATATGTCAGATACTACAGTTAGCTTAGTGTATTGAATATAAAGTTCCTCTAAAAGTTTAGTCTACTATGGGTCGCCAAGTCGGCGAAAGATGAAAGACGAAAAAGAACAATACCGGTAAAATGTTACTCCCGGCAAAGCAAAAAATTCAGTTCATGGCATTGTGAAGATAGTGAGGTCGCTAGGACAGTGAACACTGTACTTTGCAGGAGACCGAGCTTAGCATCTTCCGAAACTTTACTGTTTACACAAAAATTCAACTTTAGTGGAGAGGGACCATAAATAGCGTTGTGTTCCTCAATACCAACGTTCAAGCAGTTGCAACTATAGTACAGAAAAAGATGGCAGTACGTCCTCTGCCTATGTTTTAGACTGTGGGGCTATCCGAAGTTATATAACACAGCTCCCCTGCCCTATCGTACTCTGTGGCAATTTCTCGCGGGTCAAGATGTGGAGAACCTCTTATTATCAGAAGATCTATGGCTTTTCAGCATGGGATAGAGCCTACAGTCCATTACTACTAATGGATCAGTCTATCCTATCAATATTCCCATATGCTTTCCAGTCCTCATTTATATTGTTCAGTCGAAAATTATACATGATATGGTCTCCTATGAACTTTCTCTGATGTGAATACACCTAGCATATTCAGTAGTGACAAAAAGTCAGCTGCCCACATGGTTGCATATGAACGTGAGGGGGACGATCTACATTATTTAAATGTCGAGAATGCGTCCAGAAATTAGAGAAAGCATAACCAGCGCAGTTCACGACGCTGCTGGTCGTCTACTTCAAACTTTTCTGGACACCTGAAACATCCTGTGTTTGGTGAAGTGAAGATTGCCGATTTGTAGATAGGGATAGATTCAAATAGTAATCTTTCTGGTGGGGGAGGCCGAATAGTATCGTTAATTAATGAGAGCAGATTATGGTCACGGAAGGAACTGCTCAGCTTCATCACTCGTCTCACTACACCAGTGCGTGTATAAGAGACTTAAGGGGGAGGTAAGAGATATCATGTTAATGCTGTAATTGATATGAATCTGTAGGAGACCTGTGGAAAGATTGCCGTATCCATGCTGAGAGCTGCAGTCTAGTTTCAGTCAATAATGCTGGTTATTCCTAATCCTTCTCCTAATTGTTACTGATTTCATCACGGTTAATAGCACATCAAAATATTACTGCAGCGAAATAAAGGAAATTCACATTTTTATTCTTAATTTCATTCAGGTAATTAAAGTCTATCTTCTATGTTAACAACGGTACTTTATAAATATTCAGATATCTTTCAGCAGCTTCCTACCATCATCAGTGTGTACTTTTGTTCGGACCTGTAAAATGCAAACGTATTTTAAGTAATAATTATTCTAACGAATGTGGACCTAAAATCAACTTTCCGGTTGTGAGCGTTATCTTATCTGCTATAATGGTTAGTTCTGGAGGAATATCTTCTTCTTTATTGTGTACCGGTAGCTTGCTATCTGCAACTAAACGACGTTGTTGTGACTGAAAATATTTCGCTACCTGGTTTTCGGATTACTGAAAGTTGTTTTCGTAGTTCCTGTTATTACAGACACACTGATCTGTTGTAGAAGCACCCACAGACGCACGACACATGTTTCTGAGGAATTGCAATCGCAAGTTACACTTCTGAACTTCACAAAGCACATTTGTTTAGGTTGATTCGACTAATCTGGTACCTACCGATAACACAGACACGGAGTTGATGAAGTTGGTGAACATCAACAGGGACGAGACAGCAGCAATATTAATCTTTTTTATTTTTTATTTTATTTTGTTTTATTTATTTATTTATTTATTTATTGTAAAGCCCTAAAGTGTAGTTTGTGAGTGCAATCCATCAAAAATATACATCGCATTTCTGTGTGTGTTTCCATAACAGATGAGCATACAAATGAAGGCAGATACTATAAAAATAGCTTCAAGTAAGCTCATAATTAAGTGTAGCTTCCCTGTACTCTGCATAAGGATGTTACCACGCTGTACATTTCTATACGAACACGTCACTCCCTGTATGTGGCTTACCACAAGGCGGAACTATCACCTCAAATAAAATGAATGATACAGATAATTTCATTTTCTTACAGCGCTTGAAAAAGAATGCTTAAAAAGTTAGAAATACAGTGTTTCTTGTGGTGGAATAGTTTGACGAAAACAGAAAATTTGTTTATTTTTCTATACGCGTTCAGTTTAATGGAAGATGATCTTTGCAGGTATCTAATAATTAAATAGAGATTCCGTTCAGAAAACCTAATGTATCTACCATTCTTATTTCGCATGTTGTTGGAAATTTTACAGTTTTGCATGTTTTTCTCTTGCTAACATAGTACTGCATGAAAATGTAAGACAGTGTCGATGAAATAATTTAACAGAATCATGTTCCTTAAGATTTAAATGAAGTAAATATTTTGGGTGTAGACTGTTTTTAAGGAATTTGTCATTGCAACCCTGCCGTAAAAAACATGTTCTAAAAATGTATCGGGTACAGTCTGTAGCCATAATTATACGTTGTATCCTGATTTACTATGAATAAACATTCAGGAAAACTTACTATATATCAAACTGTGCTTACTTATTAGGTGATTTTATGTGATTTACCTTTTGTTCATTCCTGGTGCGACACAAGAGTTGCAAGTCGCCTAGTTTCGAGCAAATTGGTCATTCAATGCTGGGTGGAACTGCATCGTCTCTCATATTTCGGAGCTTGAAATTATTATCATTAAGTTAGGACTTAGTAGTGAAAAGCTTGCTCTTTGAATATGTGTTTGAGATAATAATAAGCAGAAAAATTTATCTACAGCTTGAATTAATTCCTCAGCAGTAGTTTGTACAGTTCAGCTTTCAACAGATTCCAGAAGCGAGACCCAAGCTAATAATCTCGAGATATCTGGAAGCTGTACCACTCTGACATCTGGCCTCAGTGGACGTTGTATTATCACGGCACTTAGCATGTATTTGTTGCTCTTTTTTCACATGTGTTCATAACGTTAGACTCTTAACGCTTCACGTGATGACGGTATAATTGGACTTCTAGTAAGTTAGAGTCACTTCTCAGAACGTCTGACACTCTCACCGCTATTTTGAGCCGCCTCTTAGATATTCACGTGTCAAGTAAAATATTTTTGAACACAGTATTCTACGATAATTAAACGTAATTCTTCATAGCGGTTTCACTCTGAAGATGAGAAGAAAACTTTATCAACCGAAATGCTTTCCTCAACAATAACCAAACATTTATGACGGGTTATCTTGAGAGCTTTTAAATAAAAGCACCTTACGTTAATTGTATGAAAAGTTAGGACTTAGTAGTGAAAAGCTTGCTCTTTGAATATGTGTTTGAGATAATAATAAGCAGAATAATTTATCTACAGCTTGAATTAATTCCTCAGCAGTAGTTAGTACAATTCAGCTTTCAAATAAAAAATTCGGAGCAGCTTTACGACGAAGAATTCTGCAAAGCAAACTAATTGGTCAATAGGAATCGTAGACAGGCGCAGGTAATTAATTTTGAGAGCATTTTGCGGGTCACAAAGACAATTCATCAAATTATCCCGGCTAAGTAGGACGTTGTAATTGAGGAACCTAATAAATATTCCTACAGCGACCACAATCAGTTATTTATTTAGTTACTTACATGTTCCATAGACCATCTGATCGATTCTTTCATCGAAGTGATGTAGAACGAGAAAGTATACAGGATCTGTATACATGGTTAATGTTCACAGTAATTAACAGGTTATTTTTAGTCCTACTCATCAATTACTCTAATATTTTTTGATATGACTTCCAGTATTTAAGTCGAAATTCGTCAGTGGAATAGGAGAAGTTGTCCAGGAGAAATGATCTCAAATTTGATTTAAGACTTGCTTCGACATCTGTCAGACACTTTATGTTATTAGACAAATGATCAAAAATTTCTGTTACTGCATATTAGACTTCTTTCTGTGCCACTACCATCTTTAACAATGGATAGTAAAGGTAATATTTCCCTCTGGTGTTGTGGGTATGGACATGACTGTTCTTCTCATATTGTGATGGATTATTTATGACGAATTTCGTTAGTGATTGTATGTATTGTGGCGGCGCATTTAAAATGCTTAGCTTGTGGAAGAGGTGCCTACATGAAGTCCGTGAGACAACATCACATGTTATTCTTACTGTTCACTTTTGTGCAATCAATACTTTCTTTTTAAGTGATGACTTACCCAGACAATTATTCCGTAAGACTTGGTGAGTTCAAATATGCAAAATATGTCCGCAGGTTTCCAGAATGAAATTTTCAGTCTGCAGCGGAGTGTGCACTGATTCTAAACTTCCTGGCAGATGAAAATTGTATGTCGGACCGAAACGCGAACTCAGGACCCTTGCATTCCGCGGACAAGTGTTTACCAACATTTCTTTTTAATCTCATTTTGTTCGTTTTCGTTCGTTGCACCTGCTCGGGGCGGACGTCGTAATACACCCGTTTAAGTTCGTCGTTGATCGATTACCTCAGTTTTTTCTTATTACAGAGGGCAGCTAACCCTCTAACCGAACACGCTGAGCTATTTTGTCGGCTCCAACTAAGCTGCCCAAGCACGGCTCGTGCCTCCAACTCAAAGCCGCAGTTCTGCCAGGACCACGTCTCCTACCTTCCAAACCTCACAGAAGCTCTTCTCCAAGCCTTGCAGAACTAACTCTCCTGGAAGAAGGGACATTGCAGACACATGACTCAGAAAGGCGAAGGTCCCGAGTTCGAGTCTTGGGCTGGCATACACTTTTAATCTGCCAGGAAGTTTCATGTCAGCAGGTTGTTACGTTTGTTTCTGAGATTAGCAAGTATACGAAGAACAATTAATTGTTTCAGAAGCTCACTTATATGTCTCTTCCAATTCAGGTGTCATCGGTATGTACACCTAAAAATTTGGAACGTTCTACCCTTCTTCCTGACTCATGCTCATGTGCTACATCAATTGTTGATATGACTATGTCTGTTTTACAGAACTGAATGAAGTCTATTTTTTTCAAAATTGAGTGAGGATCCATGTTCAGAGAACCACTTAATAATTCTTTGGAAATTATCATTAACAATTCTTCCTTTGAATTCTTTCCAGTGGGATTTATTATAGCACTATTATCTGCAAAAAGCACCAAGTACAAAGAATCGCTCCTCCTATTCGATGCTGTTTTAGATACCGAGTTAGTGATGCCCCATCGAATCATTATCCTGCTGAAAAGAATAGTTTCTTCATGGCAGTTTCAAAGCGTGACCCTGTTTCTTTTCTTATTTAATATGGCTATTCACAGAATTAGATAAACGATAAGGATCTATGTCACATGCACTCTTTTGGTGGATGACTTTTCAGTTGTTAATTAACCTCGTAGACTTTCTGAAAGCACAAATAATCTGCAGGAGGCGCTTACATTGCTGGTAGATTGTGCACTTTCAGCTGGTTTTAGGATTTCGGAAGGCTAACTGGTGTGTTGTTATTTTAACGATTCTTATCGTTTTGTAAATCTTCTTAGAGTTAACATGAAGGGACACCATTTCCATTTTAAACACCAGAAGGGAGATTTTCCTCTCGTTTTTATCAGAAAGGGGTCAACGGCCTTGCCACAGTGGCTACACCGGTTCCTGTCAGATCACCGGAGTTCAGCGCTGTCGGGTGTGGCCGGCACTTGGATGGATGACCATCCGGGCCGCCACACGCTGTTGCCGTTTTTCGGGGTGCGCTCAGCCTCGTGATGCCAATTGAGGAGCTACTCGACCGAATAGCAGCAGCTCCGGTCGAAGAAAACCATCATAACGACCGGGAGAGCGGTGTGCTGACCATATGTCCCTCCTATCCGCATCCTCATCTGAGGATGACACGGCGGTCGTATGGTCCCGATGGGCCACTTGTGGCTTGAAGACGGAGTACATTATCAGAAACGTATGTTGCTGCCACACTTTAGTATATGTTAAATGTCTTCCTTCTGACACTTAGTATTTTAAATACGAGGTGGACAGCAGATAGAGTACGCCTTCTCCTGTTTTATGCAGACTACCTATGAACCACGCTTGGTGAACCATGCACGGTGTACAAAAGTGCTACAGTATCTTGTCAGAAAGTGTTGCATATAATCCATCGTATGGAAATTAATAAATAGGTGATGACTTTCACTTTAATTGTAAAATGAGAGGATAATTCCAGGTGCTAATTGACAATTAACATTTTTACAGTAGCAGAATCAAAATCACAAGTGTGTCTAGCCAGTAATAATATGGCGTCCGTCACACGTACATTATATCTTGACACTATTTGACGAGAAAAGGAGACAGTGGACTAGTTTTTTTTGTTTTCGGAAGGCACAGGTTTCAGATAGCCACTCAACCGAAGAGATTCAGTTTTCCTGCTGTTTCGTTAACCACTTTAAACATTCGGCACACTGGTCCTTTCAACATGCGCACAACATAATTCTTGTCTCATCCACTTCCAATTGCTCTATTGCTCCATCAAATGGTGCAAATGGCTCTGAGCACTATGGGACTTAACATCTTAGGTCATCAGGCCCCTAGAACTTAGAACTACTTAAACCTAACTAACCTAAGGACATCAAACACATCCATGCCCGAGGCAGGATTCGAACCTGCGACCGTAGCAGTCCCGCGGTTCCGGACTGAAGCACCTAGAACCGCACGGCCACCGCGGCCGACGCTCCATCAAATATTACTTCGAGATGGCGCGACGATAACACTCCTTAAGCAGTGGGGATGAATGTGTGGGAGGCCCTCTTTCAGGGTACTGCAAGACTTAGGACTACAAGTACCAACTTGTTTGCAGACATCGGTGCTAGCCTAATGGAAAGCTATTCTGACAGAATTTTATGCTCCACTCTCAGTTATATCTCCAGAACTCCTTCTTTGTATAATTTGAAAATATAATATTTTTGCCATTTTCAGAGGACAGTGTTGTGTCGCATGAGATAAGCGACCTTGATTATAATGTAGAAACCATTTAGGTAATTTTTGCAGCTAAAACAAAAATACAGGTGGTTAGTCTCTAGCACCTGTGTTAATGAATAATTTAATACTTTTTTTTTTTAACCTGTAGATATCTACATGAACATAATAATAATAATCATTTGAGCGTGGAATTAACAGACGAAGAAGGATACAATGTAAGTTGAAGTTTATGCTTTAAGATCACAGTAACAAGATAATGAATGAAAGATCGGGCCATAAATGGTGCAGGGAATTTAATAAAATACATAATAATTCAGAGAATTTGCTTCGCCGTTTGATTAACCTGCATGATTTCAAATATTTGCTTCTCCGTAAGTCTCCATAGTTAATTCCCTGTAGTGTGATGGCCGGCCTTTGTGGCCCTGCGGTTCTAGGCGCTTCAGTCTGTGACCGCTACGGTCGCAGGTTCGAATCCTGCCTCGGGCATGGATGTGTGTGATGTCCTTAGGTTAGTTAGGTTTAAGTAGTTCTAAGTTCTAGGGGACTGATGACCACAGATGTTAAGTCTCATAGCGCTCAGAGCCATTTGAAAAACTTTTTTGTAGTGTGATTTTGAAACCTCTTCAGTCCATATTTTAAATCGGTTTTTCTGTTTTCAGTTAAGTGCTTACGATACTTCAAATTTGAATTAAACATAATTTAAAACACTCTAAGGTCCAAACTTCATGCCAATACCTCATCGATATCAAGCGCAGTACGAGTGGAGAATATCTTTGCAGTACAGAGAGCCAGCTGACCAGCTGCAAATGGAAGTACTACAATAAACTGGAACGTATCTAACAAAAATCTGTTGGACGTTAGCCGTGCTGATTTATTTGTTGGCACGTGAACGTGTCTCGTGAGTTTATTACAGATTCATAAAGGGAAATAATTTGGCGGTATGTGTGACGTATCTGGTGCCATTGCGATGGATTCAGACCTGCTTTCTCCAACAACCCCATTTTCTGTGCGTTCCCCTGTATTTGTAAACTTAAACGACGACACAGCAGCCACATAAGAAGATCGTGCGATTTCTGAACGATTTCTCACTTCATATGGTAACTGCGGATGTCAGTTTTGAAGTAACTGTTATGATAATTGATCACTAATTAATAATGTCTGGTTAATAAGTTACCTCAGAGACAGACATGAAACCACTAAATATTCAAGTACACCGGCCCTGTAGCGCTCCAGGATATGTACGCCCTTCACTGGAGCTGGAATTGGAAAGAAGCTGTTTTCGATCACACTAAAAATGAAATAATATACCTTTTTCTGAGGTGAGGCTCGGTATGAAAAATGAAACTGCCTAAGGCGTCTATCTTATTTGTCTCACCAGGGATATGAATCAATTTTTTTAGTCCATTAAACGTGTAAGTAATATAAATTTTAATTTTAATAATCAACAGCCTCAGTTGCACCGTTTGCCTAGAAGTTACCTAGGTTTCAGTCGGGATAACCCAATCTTCTTCAGAATAACAGTAACTACCGTTTGTCCATGATGGACAACGTCAAGCTAAAACTACAAATCCATAAATTATCGTCAGACTGTAAAAACTTTCCTGACACTGCCACGGCCCCACTTCACGACCGCGATGCGGCAGCCACGATTGTTGTACTGGAACTCCAGAACGTTATTTATGTAAAATACAGCAAGACACCATGAGTTAAGAGTTAATAGTGAGAAAAAACCCAAGGAACAATGTAGGGTTCATTTAGTTACGGCAAAGACTTAGCCGAGAGACTTAGCAGTATCCACTTATCCTGTAGCCAATGTCACAAGGTCATTGTTGTGCTACACGAAAGGGCTAACTGTTAAAATTTCGTTAGTGTATATTTCATGGAGGGTCAAGCTACAAGTTACTTCTACGACAGTAATATCATAGAAGTGCAAAAGTTTATATGACCAAAGCTGGTTTCCATAAAACTTTTCTGGGTGTGATGCAGCGTCACATAAAGTAATTATCACTTAGCAGGACGAACGTTTCGGACATAGATTCAGTAGCCTTCCTCGGGACCTACTGGCCGAAACGTCCGTTTTGCTCAGTAACAGTATTTGCAGCATGATGCGTCATAACATCCAAAAAACCTCTCCGTAAAAATCAGAAAAAATTCGGCGTGGTGTAGCTTGCACGCTATTTCCGGATGGAAGAGGGAAGTGCGGAAAATTATGTATCCTCCTGTAGGAACAGAAGACTTGCGGAATGTTGTCATCAACGTAGACGAAGAGAGATTTTCTGCAGCGTTACGCGATGAAACCGTTCTTATTATAAACAGAAAATAAAAATTGGCAAATGTACTTTTTGTTATAAGAATATAAAATAAATTGACAGTTCATCCACTGTCAAGGACACTCTGTGAAGATTTAAAAAAAAAAAAAAACACTGGTCGCCTCTTATAACATTCTTTCGTTTTAGAATTGCCCTTAAAACATTTGAGAGACGTGTAAGGAGTTGTATTTGACATGCGGTAAGGGACTTTTTAAATGATTACAGTTGCTGTATATAGTTCAGTTACTATATAACTGATCCCTTCCTCTTTGGTAATTGATAACACATTGTCCACGGCAATGGACAAGTTTTCTTATCAGAACGAGTAGTATAATAAATAGTGATAAAGTAGTTGTTGAATTTCCGTCTAATATTTCCCCATAACATGAAAGGATATCAAATTGCAATAGGACAGCAAGGGCAGAAGTACCGTATACCTCGATATTGATGGAAGTTCATTTCCGGTGACGAGAACAGATACAAAAATACAGTAGAAAAAATGTGGCAGGCGGCCAGATATTTTATGGAAATATTTTACTATACCTTTCAAGATAGCACTTTTCTACACAAGTACACCTGATCTTACTCATGAATTGACTCTGAAATGTATAGTGAATGTCACTCAGATTTACCTTCAGTGGTTCTCAAAGGAGAGCCAGTTGCCGCTGAGACTGCCAAGACAAGAAGTGTGAGTACGTGCTGCATTGCTCCTGACACTAGTATGGACTGTCCTCTCGCTGCTACAACGACTTCATAGCTCATTTTCTTGCAGCATAACGACTTTGTTTTCGCCAGATACCGTAAGAGGGGGCGGCCTTAATAGCTGCTCCTTCGGAGTAGAGCGTCATTCTACAAGCAGAACTGCTCGTCGAATTGTAAATTTCGAAACTCCAATCTTAATGCGTTCCATAACACTTCCTCCTGAACTTTCCGTTCAAAGAACATGTTTCAGTAGTAGTAGAACTCGTTTTACTCCTAAGAACGACTGCAGAAGGAAACCTAGACGAGAGTATACCGAAAGCAGTGTGGCTCGTAAAGTACAGACTTGCCTTATCTGTGTGTTCATTCACCTCAGGCAATCTTTTCCCTGTTGAAATACACGTTTCTAACCCAGTGCAAAATGGGAGCAGGTAAACATGATAACTAAAAAAGATTCTTAATGGCCATTAAGGTACGAGATAACTCGGTAAGTATTTAACGTCTTATTTCACGAGACTTTTCTCACATGATTTTTCAGAGAGAACATTAAATTTTCGAAGATATAAAGCAGCCATCTCAGCATCCGACAACTGAATGCCACTTTTTAAAGCGACAGTCTCTAAATTATCAAACTAATATCCTGAGAAAAATGACTTTTTCGACAAGATTTCTAATTATTTTCATTCTGCTGTGCACAGCTGCTACCTAAAAGGTATGCTTTATACGTCACGAAAAGGTTTACTGTTATAACTCCGAGAGCGCACGTTGCGACATGAGTCGGGCATCATATTAATTTCTCCCAAATATATCTCTTGAAATGGGCACAAAGCGGAAAACCCAGCAAATATAGCTCCTACAGAGTCTTAGCGTCAATCATTCTTCCGTATCCCTCAGCTATCCTAAAATTGCTTATGGAATGTAGACATAGGGGTAGATGTAGGTTCACATGCGGAAAATATCTTTGATTCTGCTCAGACTTCTACTTACTACTTCTGTTCTACAGTTCTCGTCTTCGAGCTAATTCACGGAAGTACTCGTACAGGATGGGTACTCATTTTGTATCGTCTCAAATGATCTGTCTTCTCATACCTTTGCAGATATCAGTCATTTTGCCCGCATCTCGTGGTCGTGCGGTAGCGTTCTCGCTTCCCACGCCCGGGTTCCCGGGTTCGATTCCCGGCGGGGTCAGGGATTTTCTCTGCCTCGAGATGGCTGGGTGTTGTGTGATGTCCTTAGGTTAGTTCTAAGTTCTAGGGGACTGATGACCATAGATGTTAAGTCCCATAGTGCTCAGAGCCATTTGAACCATTTTGAACCATCAGTCATTTTGGCTTTCGTCAATCCTCGCTGTTGTCACTCGACTAAAAGACTTCTATGACGATAATTTACGCCCTAGTACACTTGTCAAGGGAACGAAAATGACTCATCTGAATTTGTTAGCCTTAATTAGTACTATTGCTATCATTGTCACCTTCATACCGTGATTTTGCAGAGATTGTGCTGCCCGTGATATTTCCTTGGCGGTAGGAGTGGTTCGGCTTGCACTCAGCCTCGTAACGCCAACTGAGGTGTTAGCTGAGTGAGAAGTAACGGCTCCGGGATGTGGTAAGCGGATAACGGTCGGGAATGAGATGTGCCGCATGCCACTCCAGGCCGCACCTGAATGACACCACTGGTGGTTCGTCGGCTCGTGACGGTCCACCATGGTCGGAGAAAAGAAATGGAAAAGAGCCGAAATTTAGATCAACATTTTACTACCGTGATTTATTTCTTTTGAAGTGTTCTGGATACGTAACAAATAACATTTTAAGTAACTATCCTGCGCACACAAGGACGAAACCAAACGATATGACATTGACAGAATTATATAAGGCCGTCGACTTAAATTAAAGTAGACCCACTTCAGAGAACTTCCTAAAAAACTAAATACATGGATACCGCGAAATGCAGCACTTATACAGTTTCAAACAGGCAGTGTGCAATATTCAAACGAAACCGGAAAGAAATTATGAATGTTACAGTCAAAAAGGGAATTAATAAGGGAAAAGGTAATTAGGTATCGAAATTAAAACTCCGGATTATCCACTGAGTAGGCACACGCATCAAAATCCAAAAAATGGAGAAAATAGATAGCACAAAACTTCAAAACGACTCTTTTATTTTCAAGCAACTAGATGAAACTGACAGTAAAGTACTAAAGTCTGCACCGAAATTTCCAGGAAAATAACACAAGTTGGCAAGGTACCTCTAAGAAGAACTCGGAGTCACAGATAGTGCAGCGCAGATTGCGATGAAGCCCTGTCAAAAGCGTACTGACACTGAAAAATGATACAGTAATGAAACCCAGAAACATTATTAAAACTTCACCTAAAGAAGAACAAATGGAAGTGAGCAGCCAAAATATTAAGAAATGTCAGAAGAACATTCGACATGAAATAATTGAAATCTACTGATGAATCGTTTCAGAAGAGCAGCGGACTTTTACAAAACATTAAAAAAACGTTAGATAAATGTCGGTCTCCAAGTTTACGCTCCACCAAAGGAGATGGAATACTAGTACTGAATTACACAGATAATTATGAACTGCCAACAGAATGCTTTGAGAAACAGTGCAATAGTGAAGACCTATTGAGTTTCCTACAATCTAAAAAAAAAAAAAAAAAAAAAAAAACAAGAAATAATAAAAGAACTTAAAGCTCAAGGAGCAGACGTCATAGTAGCAGAAACGTGGAAAATATCAGGTCGAAAACTAGAGAAGATCGTACACAGCGTAATTCTATACATTCGAGATAGGGAAGAAATAACGGAAAATTGGAAATGCACCGCACTACAAGAAGGAGGTAAAACAGAGGCCTATAATTAAATATGCATCTCATTCCTTCAGATAACTTACAAAACAGTTTCTGGTGAAATACTAAAGAGGCTGGAAAAAGCAAAGTGATAAACATAAAGGAGTACATCAAGAAAGTACCGGCTACAGAAGATCGTGTGTGGAATAAATATTCAGTCAAAATTCAATAATAAGGCACTGCTGGATGTCATCACCTTACTGCATTAAAAAAAATTTACGATTCCATCGGCAGACCAAATCTGTTGTCTCCACTACAGGAAATTACACCAGTGGCTACTAGATACACCGCTTAGTTTGACTTAACAACGTCACACAACTAAATCAAAAGTTAAATTCCACAACGAAATTTCCGATTCGATTGAAATTAGGACATGAGCTTAACAAGGGAATCGATTCTCCCCTTTACTGTGTAACTGCTCTTGGAAAAAAATGAATAGAGAATGGGGAAGTTCACTACAGAAAGCAGGATTAAATGAATAATAATGGCAGGAATGAAACACAACGGAAACAATACGATCTGTCTCGCTTTTGTCGAAGACATAGCAGTCTTCAGAAAATATATAAAATCAGTTATCACTCAAACATAAATCCAAAAACGAATATCAGAAGAATGAAGAAGAATGTCTACATTACTGTACATCCAAAACATCAATATCATTGGTGCCCCCAAATCAGTGAAAACAGATTTCAGAAAAAGTAATGTACACCAAAAATTTAAATGCCTCGAGAAAACATTACCCCAGAAGATGAAAGCGTTGTCTCAACTCTCCAAGAACAATAACAATGAAAAAATTTAACGCGACCGAGCGATGTGGCGCATTGGTTAGCACACTGGATTCACATTTGGGAGGACAACGTCTCAAATCCCCAACCGGCCATCCAGATGTAGGTTTTATATGGTATCCCCAACTTGGTTCAGGGAAATGGTGGGATAGGTCATAGTTCCTATGAAAACGGCAGAACCGATTTCCTACCATAACCTTTCATAATCCGTTCTTGTGCTCCGTCTCTATGACCAAGGTGTCGACGGGATCTTAAACTATAATCATCACCTTCCTTTTTCTGTTAATGCGAGAATTAGACACTATGTTACAAATATAAAACCGTAAGCACTCTGTGCAGCAGAGTTCATTGCCACACATAATGCAGGAGATTCTGAACAAATGGAGAAGAAAGAGGAGGGCAACCTTGTAAAAGCCCTGTGACCAACCCTAAACGAAGAAGGCAACTACAAAGTAACTAGCAACAAAGAATTCTGTCGAGAAATTCCTAAACTCTGAGACACAACCCAGAGAATGAGGGCCATTTTCTTAGGACGTGTGAAAAGTGGGGGATAAGAGATAAACAAAAATAATCTTCTCATGTTTAAAAAAAAATTGGTAGATCAAAGGTACTCAAAAAGTCTTAAGAGATATGAACATCACTGAAAAAGGCGGTCGAGCCAGAGAAAAAAATCTGAACCAAAATGAAACACCTTACGAGTCCTAAGAAAAAAAGAGGAAACACGAAAGAATCGTAATCCAGGTACAAAAACAACAGAGCGAGAGAAAGAGAAAGTATGGGAACGATAGCAAACAGGAACGTATTCCAAAGAACATTTCCTCCAAGTAGTTGTTTTGTTTTTCCAAAGATAGTCGTAATCGACATACAAAGAAATAATCAAGTGATTGTAGGCCAATAACAACATAATTGCAAAAGGTTGATAATAATGTTCAAAAAGCGTTAGTTGAGACTAAATAAAGAAGCATTATGTGATTTTACTGCTATTACTTCAATAAAAATAAAGTTTTACCACATGGAATGATTTTCATAAGAAGTTTAATCCCGTATGATTAAAAATGTAGGCTCACTATAATGGAATATTGCTAAGCCATTGCAACACTTGTCAGTAACAAGTGGGAATGAATAATTAAACTAACTCCTTTGGGTAGTATTTCCTTGATAGAAAGGATTTGGTGGAAACGACGCGAAAAACGATTGGTTGAACATAAAAGGAAATGTTAGACAAGACTCCAGCTTCCACTATTGTATTTCACTATGAACGAGACGTATGCAGTTTTCTTACTATGTTGCAAGTCTCAGTCGTGGACAGAACAGTTTTCTGTGTTGCTGTTAGTGCATTATGTCGGAGCTAATGACATGTGAACTCGGTAAAACTTTTGGTGTTTTGTATAGTGGGTGATTCCGTGGCCTAGGGAGCCGAAGTGTTTGGTATTTCAAGAGGCACCGTATCGAAGATTTATATTACACACTGGAAAAGGGCAAAATCATCAACTGCTAAGTTCCAACGCAGGCGAAAGTGTGTGTTGGGTGAACATGTCGGACGGCCATTGAAGGAAAAATAAGAGGATGACAGCTGCAAAATTCAATGCAGAATAAAATGTCGCACCTGCGACTTCTTTTAGTATCAAAACAACGCAAAGGGAGCTTCAGAAGCAGGGAATTGCACGGCGAGCTAAAATTCAAAAACCATTTGTATGAGATACAAATGTCCGTAACAGAAAATGTGTTGCTGGAGCTCTAAAACCTGGACTATGGTGCAGTGGAAGAATTCGATTTGTTCGTATGAGTCTCGTTTCACATTTTTTTCTAGCTTCTGGCCGAGTTTACGTATCAAGAGTGAAACATGGCCGGGGTTCGGTGATGATTTGGCCAGCCATGTCGTGGTACTGCATGGGCCCCATTGTTACGGTCTAAGGTCGCTTTACTGCCAAGGATTATATGACCATTTAGGGTGATCGGATCCATCCCATGGTACACCATTTGTGCCTCAATGGAGATACTGTGTTTATGAAACCTGTTCAAACAGCTCTTATCGCGCAAGACTGGTTTTGTAAGCACTGGGATATATTTTTGCATCTTGCCTGGCCACCATTGTCACCAGAACTCAGTATTAATGAGCCTTTGTGGTCTACTTTGGAGAAAAGGGTGCGTGATCGTTATACACCTTCATCCCCGTTACATGAACTTACCACTGTTTTGCAGGAATAGTGGTATAAGATTCCTTTGGAAACAATACGGGGCCTGTATTTATCCGTTCCGAGACTACTGGAAGCTGTTTGGATGCCGACGTTTTTAATACATCGTTTTGGGTATGGAAATGTTTTCTGTTTGTCGTGGCTCCATATTTTTGTCCACCCCACGTAGATGTTTCATCACAACGAATGAGTTATTTTTCACTGTATAAATATAGCCGCTGTGCTGTGACGACTCTGCTACAGGATACACAAGTTGTCTAAAGACCAAGGTATAAAAATCACAGAGTTGATGCAGAACACTAAGAAAAGAATTTTTAATCACGACATTAACAAGGGAAGCACCACAGCACAAACAGCTAAGACCAAATAAATATTGATTTAAAATACGGAGATGTGTCCGTGACATCATCTAATCAAGGTAACATATATGTAAACTTCTGCATTCTTTTCCCTTTTTTTTCTAAAAAATTCCTAGTTCTTCATCTTTATACTATACATATGCAACCTACCACCTTTCATGATTAGTGGGTCCTAAGATGCTACAGTATCATTGTTGTTGGTAGCTAATTACAGTAATTACAAGTGAGCTAGAGAACAGTTTTATAATGGACAATTTATATTCTTTTAGTACTCTACTTAGTTCTAATGGCTATTTATGACTTAACCTCTACTGTCTGCAGTGTCACAGGTGTGTCAGTGATTTCTGTATTTGTGTACAATCAGTGTTGGAAAATTGGTGAATCTACATTGAGGTGACACAAGTGATGAGATACCCAGAATGTTCTTCAAACCAATCCCGAACAACAGTGAGCCAGTTCCATGGCGCACTGTCATATAGAAGTCCATAAATAGCTGCAAACGATCTCCATATAGCCGAACACAATCATTTGCTGTCAACGATCTGTTCAGTTTGACGAGAGGACCCAATACATACCACGTAAACACAACCCAGACCATTATGGAGTCATCTCAGGCTTGCACCGTGCCTTGTTGACAACTTGGGTCCACGGTTCAAAAAATGGTTCAAATGGCTCTGAGCACTATGGGACTTAACATCTGAGGTCATCAGTCCCCTAGAACTTAGACCTACTTAAACCTAACTAACCTAAGGACATCACACACATCCATGCCCGAGGCAGGATTCGAACCTGCGACCGTAGCGGTCACGCGGTTCCAGACTGAAGCGCCTTTAACCGCACGGCCACGCCGGCCGGCTTTGGGTCCACGGCTTCGTGGGTTGTGCGCCATACTCGAAACCCTACCATCAGGTCTTACCAACTGAAATCAGGACTCATCTTACCAGGCTACGGTTTTCCAGTCGTCTATGGCCCAACCGACGTGCCCACGAACCCACGAAAGAGACTCCACACAATATGGCGCTGCTAGCAAAGGCACCCGCGTCGGTCGTCTGGTGTCCACCCATAAACGTGGAAATGAAAGTATGTAATCGTCACAAGGACCATATCTGAACATGTTACGTTATTTTCGGTACATCCGCACCGCAGTGCCCCAATACCAAAATCCACAGTGACCACATCGTATAAATCGTTTCCACGAGTTTTTTCATTTGTTGTGTTTTAATCATTTCAGTGGAACTCCACATTTTACCACGATGAAAAGGAGGGCCACAACGTACGACAACACAACTTCTACTTTGGGAACAAGGACTAGGACTCTTTCATTACTGTGTATTTACACGGATGGGCCAAACCATTATGACCACTGCCCACCGTGAGACTGATTGCCTTCTCGTAGTGTTGCGATCACGTGTCGTGGTAAGGAACGAATATAAGAGGGACAAAGACGAATGGGTAGTTGTTATAGCAAAGATACGGAAAGTAAATGTGAAAATCCACAGATAGAAGCGACTCTACCAAAGGTCACATTGTTATGGCCCTGAGCCTGGGAACGGGAATCTGTGAAGCGGCGAAGATTGTCGGCTGTTCATGTACCAATGCCGTGAGCATTTGCGGAAAGAGATTGAAGGATGATCAAATAATGCATGGTACTGGACAACCACTTCCCATTACAAAGCGTGGACACGGGAGGACCACCTGCTGCGCAAAATTATGATGGGCAGCGATCTGTGGCAGATCTGAAGACAGAATACAGTGCTGGTGCAGGTACATGTGTTTCGGAGCACACTTTTCGAAGGTTATTATTGAACATAGAGCTCCACAGTACACGACCCCTACTTGTTCTCGTGGTGACCCAACGACATAGTCAGCTACAACTGCAGCGGGCACAGCGTCTCTGAGGTTTCTCCGTGAATCCGTAGACACGGACCGCCTGGGCGAGCAAATCGCATTTCATTTTACACCAGGTCGATGGTTTTGTTCTTACGAACCATCATCCACGCGAATGCATGTTTGAAACATGCACCACACAACAAATGTCGGTCGGGGAGGCTAAAATTATCGATGGGGTACGTTGAGCTGGGCTTCCATGGAACCTGTGTTAGTAATCGAAGGCATCATGACAGCTGTGGTCTACGTGAACATTATCGAAGGCCAACTGCAATTCTTCATGCTTGATGTCTTCCCCTACAGAGATGGCAACTTTCATCAGGATAATTGTCCATGTCAAGAGGTCATAATTGTGCTGCAGTGGTTTGAGAAGCTTGATAGTGAACTCACACTGATGTCTTGGGCAGCAAATGCCCCTGATCTGCACCCGTTGCAACAAATATCGGGTGTCAGCTACGCACATGCCTGTAATTTACCTGATTTCCCTCCTCTGAGTGGTGATATAATATGGCGTCGAATACCTCTGGAAACGTACCAAGGAATTGTTGATTGCATGCCAAGCAGAATCGGTGCTCTGTTCTGTTTAAAAAGTGTACCGAAACGTTTTAAAAAGGTGGTCATAATGTTTTGCCTCATCAGTGTACCTTCCTTGTGTTGTTCTGTCTCTTCAAGCTACAGTCCTACCCTTGTCACAGCCTTCGATATTTATGTAGTATAACTGCAGCTGCTCATAAACTTCCTTAGACAGAGAGACGTACTTCAGTATTGAGAATGGGGAAAAAAAAGAGTGATACTATGACTAAATGAAAAGACATTACATGTATTTGTTGGTGTTGTTGTGGTCTTCAGTCCTGAGACTGGTTTGATGCAGCTCTCCATGCTACTCTATGCTGTGTAAACTTCTTCATCTCCCAGTACCTACTACAGCTTACATCCTTCTGAATCTGCTTAGTGTATTCATCTCTTGGTCTCCCTCTATGATTTTAACCCTCCACGCTGCCCTCCAGTACTAAATTGGTGATCCCTTGATGCCTCAGAACATGTCCAACCAACCGATCCCTTCTTCTAGTCAAGATGTGCCACAAACTCCTCTTCTCCCCAATTCTATTCAATACCTCGTCATTAGTTATGCGATCTACCCATCTAATCTTCAGCATTTTTCTGTAGCACCACATTTCGACAGCTTCAATTCTCTTCATGTCTAAACTATTTATCGTCCATGTTTCACTTCCATATATGGCTACACTCCATACAAATACTTTCAGGAACGAACCCCTGACACTTAAATCAATACTCGATGTTAACAAATTTCTCTTCTTCAGAAACGCTTTCCTTGCCATTGCTAGTCTACATTTTATATCCTCTCTACATCGACCATCATCAGTTATTTTGCTCCCCAAATAGCAAAACTCATTTACTACCTTAAGTGTCTCATTTCCTAATCTAATTCCCTCAGCATCACCCGACTTAATTCGACTACATTCCATTATCCTCGTTTTGCTTTTGGTGATGTTCATCTTATACCCTCCTTTCAAGACACTGTCCATTCCCTTCAACTGCTCTTCCACGTCCTTTGCTGTCTCTGACACTATTACAATGTCATCGGCGAACCTCAAAGTTTTTATTTCTTCTCCATAGATTTTAATGCCTAGGCCGAACTTTTCTTTTATTTCCTTTACTGCTTGCTCAATATACAGATTGAATAGCATCGGGGATAGGCTACAACACTGTCTCACTCTCTTCCCAACCACTGCTTCCCTTTCATGTCCCTCGACTCTTATAACTGCCATCTGGTTTCTGTACAAATTGTAAATAGCCTTTCGCTCCCTGTATTTTACCCCTGCCACCTTCATAATTTGAATGAGAGTATTCCAGTCAACATTGTCAAAAGCTTTCTGTAAGTCTACAAATGTTTGAAATATAGGTTTGCCTTTCATTAATATTTGTTCTAAGATAAGTCGTAGGGTCAGTATTGCCTCACGTGTTCCAACATTTCTACGGAATCCAAACTGATCTTCCCAGAGGTCAGCTTCTACCAGTTTTTCCATTCCTCTGTAAAGAATTCGCGTTAGTATTTTATAGCTGTGACTTATTAAACTGATAGTTCGGTTTTTTTTCGCATCTGTCAAGACCTGCTTTCTTTGAGATTGGAATTATTATATTCTTCTTGAAGACTGAGGGAATTTCGCCTGTCTCATACATCTTGCTCACCAGTTGGTAGAGTTTTGTCAGGACTGGCTCTCCCAAGGCCGTCAGTAGATCTAACGGAATGTTGTCTACTCCCGGCGCCTTGTTTCGACTTAGGTCTTCCAGTGATCTGTCAAACTCTTCACGCAGTATCATATCTCCCATTTCATCTTCATCTACATCCTCTTCCATTTCCATAATACTGTCTTCAAGAACATCACCCCTGTATAAACCCTCTATATACTCCTTCCACCTTTCTGCTTTCCCTTCTTTGCTTAGAACTGGGTTTCCATCTGAGCTCTTGATATTCATGCAAGTGGTTCTCTTTTCTCCAAAGGTCTCTTTAATTTTCCTGTACGCAGTATCTATCTTTCCCCTCGTGAGATAAGCCACTATATCCTTACATTTGTCCTCTAGCTATCCCTGCTTAGCCATTTTGCACTTCCTGTCGATCTCATATTTTACACGTTTGTATTCCTTTTTGCCTGCTTCATTTACGGCATTTTTGTATTTTCTCCTTTCATCAATTAAATTCAGTATCTCTTCGGTTACCCAAGGATTTCTACTAGCCTTCGTATTTTTACCTACTTGATCCTCTGCTACCTTCA
This sequence comes from Schistocerca americana, assembly GCF_021461395.2. Classification (NCBI taxonomy): domain Eukaryota; kingdom Metazoa; phylum Arthropoda; class Insecta; order Orthoptera; family Acrididae; genus Schistocerca; species Schistocerca americana. The sequence continues at coordinate 859,953,101 of NC_060130.1, read as the reverse complement.
CTGCTTCATCCCTCAAAGCTACCCATACTTCTTCTACTGTATTTCTTTCCCCCATTCCTGTCAATTGTTCCCTTATGCTCTCCCTGAATCTCTGTACAACCTCTCGTTCTTTCACTTTATCCAGGTCCCATCTCCTTAAATTCCCACCTTTTTGCAGTTTCTACAGTTTAATCTACAGTTCATATCAATAGATTGTGTCAGAGTCCACATCTGCCCCTGGAAATGTCTTACAATTTAAAACCTGGTTCCTAAATCTCTGTCTTACCATTATATGACCTATCTGAAGCCTTCTACTATATCCAGGCTTCTTCCATGTATACAACCTTCTTTCATGATTCTTGAACCAAGTGTTAGCTATGATTAAGATATGCTCTGTGCAAAATTCTACCAGGCGGCTTCCTCTTTCATTCCTTAACCCCATTCCATACTGACCTACTACGTTTACATCTCTTCCTTTTCCTACCGTCGAGTTCCAGTCACCCATGACTATTAAATTTACGTCTCCCTTCACTACCTGAATAATTTCTTTTATCTCATCATACATTTCATCAATTTCTTCATCATCTGCAGAGCTACGTAGTTGGCATATAAACTCGTACTACGGTAGTAGGCGTGGGCTTCGTGTCTATCTTTGCCACAATAATGCGTTCACTATGCAGGTTGTAGTAGCTTACCGCACTCCATTTTTTTATTCATTATTAAACCTACTCCTGCATTACCCCTATCTGATTTTGTATTTATAACCCTGTATTCACCTGACCATAAAGTCTTGTTCCTCCTGCCACCGAACTTCACTAATTCCCACTATATCTAAGTTTAACCTATCCATTCCCGTTTTTTAATTTTCTAACCAACCTGCCCGATAAAGGGATCCGACATTCCACGCTCCGATCCGTAGAACGCCAGTTTTCTTTCTCCTGATAACGACGTCCTCTTGCGTGATCCCCGCCCGGAGATCCGAATGAAGGACTATTTTACCTCCGGAATATTTTACCGAAGAGGATGCCATCATCATTTTATCATACAGTAAAGCTGCATGCCCTCAGGAAAAATTACGGCTGTAGTTTTTCCTTGCTTTCAGCCGTTCGCAGTACCACAACAGCAAGGCCGTTTTGGTTAGCGTTACAAGGCCAGATCAGTCAGTCATCCAGATTGTTGCCCCTGCAACTACTGAAAAGGCTGCTGCCCCTCTTCAGGAGCCACACTTTTGTCTGGCCTCTCAACAGATACCCCTCCGTTGTGGTTGCATATACGGTACGGCTACCTGTATCGTTGGGGCACGCAAGCCTCCCCACCAACGGCAAGGTCCATAGTTCATGGGGGGGGGGGGGGGGGGGGACATGTATCTGAGGAAACACAAATAAACTGACACTAGCATAAGGTAACTATAATGGATCCCAGTTTCTGCAGTGCAGTTTTACGAGTCCACCATGCCGAGTAATTAGAGGGGGGTATTATGAAAAACTGAAATATACTCTATCACATTTGAAGATGTTTGAGAAAGTTATAAGTTGCGGAAACACATACCAAATGATATACATAGCATTGCTCCACCATTATGGTCCGCATTCACAAGCTACCACCTGACAGGCGTTCACCAATAAACGCTATGATCACTTCCGAATTTTCCAGGCATTACTTTTCGTAACTTCTTTAGCTTTTTTGAAGACACTTCGTCCCTAATACTTTGTTGCTAACTGAATGTTTCACGCGTCGGCATGTATGAATGACAGTTACACCACAAGGAAAGTTAAACTAATCATTACAGCGTAACTAATTACCTAAGATACCTCACAGTAGCATGAAACATTCAGCTACGAGTAATCAACTTTTCTGGGTCTCATAATCATCATTCTCGACTAGTTTATCGATGAATGGAAGCGATCGACGAACTACACGTGCCTGCATGGCCGTACAAATCGCGGTCACCCGTCAAGAGATGTACGGAGGTACTTGGGCGGAGCGCGTGGAGCATCATCCTAGGCCCCCTAACAAAATAGTATGAGACTCGTATGTTGAAATGTTGAAAGTTTCGACTAGTAACGGTGTACAGCATGTCTCTAAAAACTAAGTAGAAACACACACACACACACACACACACACACACACACACACACACACACACACACACACAATCGGGCGCGCGCACACACGCACGCACACACGCACACAAACTGAGAAACGTATTATCAAATAGTACTAATATTTATGATAAAAATTAGAAAATTAACAGAGAAGAATATGCAGTAAAGGAAATGTGGATGACTAGTCACTGGACCAGATGAGAATTTGTCACCAACCGTTCTATACAACGAAAGTACCAGATGACAATCTTACCTTGGAGTCCTACAATAAGTAAAATTTCATTACTTTTACAACACTCACATCATCTTTATGATATTTGAACGTTACATTTAAAGTGCATTACTTTTTAAACATTACGTAATTCATGAAATTTATGGGCCTTTTAAGGTGCTAGAGAACTGTGTCCCAATCATCTCTTAAACAGAGTCCCTCTCGTGGATTATAAAATAATCCATAGCTCACGTGCATTTTCAACTTCTCGCGGCGTAATGAATAGTCCATTACATTTCGGGCATGCAGCGGCGCAGAGTCTAGAAAGTCCTCTAGAAAAGTGCGAGGTGCAGTACCTCCGAGATTTTATGGGCTTCCTTAAGTTCACAATATGGGTAAGGATGAGTGTCTAGAGGATTTGTCTATGAGGCCTATAACCAGCACTACTGGTTCACCAACGTATTTTTCTGCCAACTATTTAGCTTCCTTATAAAAACCATCGGTGGGGAAATATAGTCACCACTTTCGTAACTCCATGGATTTTATTCGGAGACTTAGGAATGTCATACTAAATAGTACGGACGTGCTTATTAGTTTTTACGTGGTATCATTATGTACCAAGGTACCTTTAGATGATTCTCTATCTCTTATAGGCCAACACTTTGATAAGAACATTACGGCCTTATTTGAACATGTGCTTTTATCATCTTATTTTTCATTTTAATGGTTAATTTTATGGGCATATTGATGGCGTTGCTGTGGGAAGCCCCTCTGGTAGCTAATTTATTCATGGCAGACTTTGAGGACAAGGCACTGGACTCAGCAAGTTTTAAACCAACGGTCTTCTGGAGGTACGTTGATGACACATTTGTGGTATGACCACACGAGATAGATGAATTACATCGATTTCTTGAGCAGCTGAATTCTATCCATGCTAGTATCAAATTTACTGTGGAAATAGAAAACGACGGCGGCCTCCCCTTTTTGGATGTTGTCGTTCGCCATAAAGTTGATGGCACATTAGAACATAGCGTATATCGTAAAACAACACACACAAATCTGTATCTACATGCCAATAGCTGTCATCACCCTTCACAGACCATAGGTGTCAAATGGCTCTGAGCACTATGGGACTCAACTGCTGAGGTCATTAGTCCCCTAGAACTTAGAACTAGTTAAACCTAACTAACCTAAGGACATCACAAATATCCATGCCCGAGGCAGGATTCGAACCTGCGACCGTAGCGGTCTTGCGGTTCCAGACTGCAGCGCCTTTAACCGCACGGCCACTTCGGCCGGCTAGACCATAGGTGTCCTTAAGATCTTAGTGCATAGGGCGCACTGTATATCCAATAAAGATAACTTTCTAGAGGAGCTCACATACCTCAAGAGTATTTTTAAAGCGAATGGATTTTCTTCGCAACAAATTCGCAGAGCATTCAATGCAAAACCTAGAATGCAGGTATGTGATGGGGAAGTAGATAGTAATTCCTTCAGATCAAGTGCGTTTTTGCCCTATGTGCGTGTTCTTTCCTCTAAGATAGGCCGTATTCTTGAGAAACACTGTGTTAAGGTGATCTTCCAGCCACCCACGAAGATTGCTGCTTTACTCGGCTCTGTAAAGGACGATTTACTGCTTCGTACAGCAGGTGTGTGTCAGATTCCTTGCTGAAAGTGTGAGAAGTCATACATGGGTCAAACAACACGCACTGTTCATGAGATATGTGTGGAACATCGAAGATACATGCGCTTATCACAGCCAAACAAGTCAGTGGTGGCCGAAGATTGTATCGATACAGGGCATTCCATGAATTAAAGTGATGTGAAGATTTTAACATCCACCTCTTCCTTTTGGGAATCTGTCTTCAAGGAAGCGATAGAGATTAGATTTGCTAATAATTTAATGAACAGGTATAATGGTTTTAAATCGGACAAGGCATGGAATCTGCCTCTTGGGGTAATTAAACTGCAGAGAAGTCGTCATGGTATCACCACCGCCGAACATACATCGATAAGCGAATCGAATATCTGTGTGCCTTCACCACAGGCGGCACATGTGTACGCGTATTTCTTTGCCGCCAACCAACATCTGTGATCGCATGCACAGTACCTCCACAGTGGAGCATATAACGCTGCACTTGGCATCTTGTCGTCAGTCCTCAGGCAATCGTCATAGGCCGCACCATCCACTCCTTCTGTCTCCATGATTTCTACCTAACCATTTGTAGCAGTCCTATCAACCTCACTCCTACCCACAAATACCTTTGCCTCACCCTCAACCGTCATGTCACCTGGACTCACCATCTCCTTACCATCCAACACAAAGCCCACAACACCTCCTGAACCTCCTGTCTGGCCGGACATTGGGACTGCATCCTTCCACCATCCTCCACACCTATAAATCCTTGATCCACCCCAGCCTTTGTAATGCCAGCACTTCTTGGATTTCCACCCCTCCCAGGTTCTGTAACGCCCTCCAAATCCTCGAGCACCATGCACTCTGCCTCCCCTTCCACATCTCCTTCCGTCCCCAATGCACATCCTGTACAACCTCATCCCCTTCCCCTATCTTCTCCTTTTCCTTGAACACATCTGCATCCTGGATATTGCCTGCCGACTCAATCCCCCCCACCCCCTTGTGTCCCCCTTCCTCTCCCCCCAAGCCCACTGCTGCACCTTTACCGTTGCATCCTGCCCTCTCTCCATCCCTACACCCTCCACCTTCTTTCCCAACACAACTTCCAGCACCTGCCCCTCCTGGATGCTGAAATTTGCACTGACATCTACCCCTCCTACCAACTCTAACCCCACCTTCCTCCTGCCTCCTCCTCAGGGCTCCCTCTCCTCCGCCTCCCTTCTCCTGAGTGGCTTTCCGCCTCTTGCACCCCCTCCCTCTCCCATGCTCCCCTTCAGTGCCTCTGTACTCTTTCCTACCCTGTCTTCCCTGTTCATCTCCCACCCTGCCCATCTCCTGCCTCTTGGGGCGCCCCCTACCTCCCTGCTTCGCCGGCCGGGGTGGTCTAGCGGTTCTAGGCGCTCAGTCAGGAACCGCGCGACTGCTACGGTCACAGGTTCGAATCCTACCTCGGGCATGAATGTGTGTGATGTCCTTAGGTTAGTTAGGTTTAAGTAGTTCTAAGTTCTAGGGGACTTATGACCACAGATGTTGAGTCCCATAGTGCTCAGAGCCATTTGAACCATTTGAACCCTGCTTCCTCTTCCTCCCGCCTCCCCACCCCCTCCCCTCTTTTTCCCCCTCTCCAATCTCCAGTCTCATCGGCTGGTCCCTACCAGTGGTTTTTTAATTCTTTGCAAGTGTTTCGTCGTTTCCATTGGTTTTGTTTTATTGTGTCGTTCTGTGTGAATTTTATACTGTGGCTGACTTCTACCTTGTGTATGACTCTAGTGATTTTAAGTACGCAACGAACTGCCAGCTGTGTTCTTTTAATTTTATGTCGACTTTTTAATTGTCCTTCAGTCTCCCCTTGTTAGTGTATACTTTAACTCCCATCATCTCTATTTGCTGCATTTTTATATCCCCCTTTTTACCCCCATTTTTTATGTAAGAGTTCCCCTCGTATTTTTGTTAAAGCTATTTGGCTGAAATCCTACCCTGCCCATATGGGGCAGGGGAAGGAAATTAAAATAAAGGAAAAAAATCTTTTCGTCAGTCTTGTGACTAACTCTGAGGATGGCCAGATGATACGCAGCCGAAATATCAGTGGAGGAAATTTTCTTTGCGTGGCTGCATGCCTGAAATTTATGGACAATCCATAGCTCGCCTGCAATCACTAAGAAGTCATTTCGTTGGTGGACAAGCAACCGTATGGTATGAAACTGTCTGGGTAATAGGTGGTATATTATACTCACGCAGCACCTGAGGAGCAGCTACTTGATGGCAAGTGGTGACTTCCCAGTCTCAGCACACAGGACTAATTCTAAAAGCCTCAGAGAGCATCCTAGATCAATCTCCCCATGAATTACGTGTTATTATTTCTAAAATACTGAAACTTTTTGGTGAAGTTGCTTCGAGTTCTTAGTGAGCGGCAGGTAATCAGGTAAACTTAAAATGTGTGTGACCTACACAAAATACATCGTTTCAATGAAAATTCTCAAGAGTTTTCTTCGCTCTTAATTGAAAAAGGAATTAAAAATTGAACATTAACGGCTAAAATGAATAGTAGACTGGAAAATAGAATACCCTCAACTCTGTCCATTCTTATTGTCTCCTAATTTTCAGTCACTACACACTGTGGGCTCTGTCGGAATAACAGAGGACGGAGAAATCATTCGGAGAAATCATTTACAAATCGTATAAATTGAGCAGGAGGTTGCACTGTAGATAATGACTTCTAATAGCTGTAGGAAACACAGTCACACTGAAAGAACTATATCCAAAGAGATTTTTTAGCCGTATACAGGTATCTGATAAATATCTGGAGCTTTAAATAGCATTTCGAAAACTACTTACAAAAATATGATTCTGCGTCCCAAAAAGCCTCTAACGTGAAACTGCCAAAGCATAGTTGGCCATCAAGTGGAATCGTGGACTAGCTCAAATTCGTAAAATTACCTATTACGTGAAACATCCAAATAAATGCTTACAGTCATTTTTTATGTTTTCCGTCGTCGCTTAGTTGATCTATGTTATTGGGGACGTGGTTGCATTAGACGAATAGTAGCCAAACTGAAAACGATACTACAGTGCAGGCTGAATTTTAAGATTCAGACAATGTGGGATTCAACAGGTGAAATAGCACTCACAATCCTCGACTGGAACTCACAAATGCTTTGAGGCCAACAAACTCCATATCTGGGAGAAGACCCAAGAGATTTCAAGTAATATATATCTAACTGGTGTATCGACGATCTTATATGTATTGAAAATACGTAGCTGATTGCTCTAAGTGAATAATCTTTATCATGAAGTTCTTAATATAATGGGTCCTGTTCTAGCTTAAATAAAAATTCTGATCATATTCAACTGAGGAATCCCATTTATTCTGTTGGTAAATTGACGCTAAGTCAATGTAACAAAACATTAATTTCACAATGGCCGCCACAACTGTGCGATTCTTGATATAGAAGAGCACACCAAAAATACGTCTACTCGGTTTTACAGCAGAATACGAACTCCCACTTATCGTCTGAGGTTCGAAAAGGCGTACTTACTTCCACCATGTTTTAAAAATATAATCGATTTCAGAAAACGCCCAAACAGCCATCTCAACACTGGAAATGTTACACAGCAGTTGCTTCTCACGATTTATAGTACACATAAGCTTAAGCTGTACCCTCGTACGAAGTTATGTAGCATGAAAAAAGGACAGATTCCGACATAAAAAGCAAATTTTACATCCACAGCAAACTGAAACGAGTAAACAAGATGAAAACTTAACATACACAGAGGTAGAATGCCATAAAAATCCTGATGGTAATACAATAAAAAATGAAAAATTGGCATTGGTACGCATTTGGTATACTCTCGACTCAGTTTATATTAATGACTACATATCTAAACTAACAATAAAATGTTTATTTGTAACAACTGTTTGGAAACCCAAGGAATGAGAACTGAGAATCTGTGTAGGTTTAAAAATATCGTCTAGACAGAACATGACAACAGTATACATAAACCAGATTTGGGTATTAGGTCCATAGGTGTAGTTAGTTGCACCTGTATTCAGACACGTACATATATGAGGTACATAGAGACATAATTTACAGGCTGAGTGTGCCACATCTCACTGAGCAGCACGTGGTGACACAGTCAGTTAATTGTGATTTGGTCTTTCCATTGCATTGTAATTACCTAGAACATTAGATTAGCAACATAGGGAGCTGAGTCGGGATTCTGGCACTGTTGACGAACTCGAACAGGATTTTATACATTGCTACATCGTCGGTTGCTAACAGGGTTTGGAGATTACTTGGGAACAGATAACCAAGAGCCCGAAGGCTAATCGCCAAAACACTGATGGAAAAAAATTGCAACACCAAAAATAATTAATGTAAGGTAATGAAATTTCGAGAGTACTGTGTAGGTAAAATATTTAAGTGATTAACATTGTTCAAGATCACAGGTTAATGTAAGAGCGAGATAAGGCATTATAAGTATGAAATGTTGCTACATGAAAAAGCGGTGTAACCTGCGAAAGGTTGAAAGCACTCATAAAAACGCGCGTGAATTGTGTTGAACAGGTGATGGACGTAGTTTGTGCGATGGGTTTCCACGTCTGATGGGCTTGATTGGTCGGTACTGGGTCCTTTAACGCTGTTTGTAGATGACGCTGGAGTTGTCATCTGATGACGTCCCATATGTGCTCGGATGGAGGCAAATCTTGTGAACGAGCAGCCAAGGTAATATGTCGACATACTGTAGAGCAGTTAGTACAGTAACATATGGGCGAGCGTTATTCTGTTGGAAAACTCCTCTGGAATACTGTTCATGAATGGCAGCACAGCACGTCGAATCACCAGACTGACGTACGACCACGAGAGGGCTCCTGCTGTCAAACGGAACCACATCCCGAGACCATAACTCCAGGTGTAGGCCCATTGTGTCTACCATGCAGATGGGTTGGCTGCAGGCCATCTACTGGCCTAACCAACACACGGCCATCACTGGTACCGAGGCAGAACCGGTATTTATCAGAAAGCACAACAGACCTCCACCTCGTCCTCCAATGAGCTCTCGCTTGGCACCACTGATGTCGCAAATGGCGGAGGTTTGGGGTCAGTGGAATGCACGCTATAGGGCATCTGGCTCAAAGCTGTCCTTGAGGTAACCTATTTGTAACAGTTCGTTGTGTCATTACGATGCCATTATTGTGTGTGTTGTGGTCATCCGTGAGAAGAGCAGCACTCCATAAATCGCCAACAGCTCGGCCGTCGTAAAAGTGGCGTGAGATCCATCTTGTATGGAGGCCTTGTCGTTTGCTTCAGGGTACCCAGCAGGCACTACCAACGACGTCCATAGACTTAGACCCATCTGTACATAACACGCACGCATCGTGATGGTAGGACAGGAATTTCATTATCTTTGTGTTAGTTGAAACTTTTGAAACGTTAAACTGGTCCTGACAATAATCAGCAGTCATGTTTCGTATGACCTGTTGTAGTGCGGTAGAAACCATACCTGGATCGCAACATATTCAGGCGCGACGGGTGGAATTTCCTTATTTATACAAAATCATCTGCACTCACAGTAGCATGTTAACTGCCCGATCGTTTCATCAAGGGGCATTTATTCGACGGAATAGAGAAGCAGGCGTAATTTCTTGCAGGGGAAAATACGTTGCAAGTTTAACGATAGTTAATTCCCTTCAAACAGTAATATGTTGGCTGGAGTTGACATGAACGCCACAGTAACTGTAAGTAAGTAAGGCGTAGTGGTGCTTAGCGTCGATTATTTGAGAGTGTTGCATGATGCTGATCTGTACCACAAGTGTCCGTAATCAAAGTGTGTCCTTAACAGGGACCGGTATTAAGTCACTGCTGTCCGCTGATCAGAGCTCTGATGAGATTGCAGGCTTTTCAGATCTGGTAATGATACGTCGGCCATCAGGAGCCCATCTTACATCAATCATTGATAATCATCCCGAGATATGGTGTTGTTGCAGAAACTGGAAAGAGTATTGCTTCAATGCTGCTTCATTGATAAGCGATGCTAAGAACCCTTAGCCTCTTTCAGGATTCTCAGTTTCGATGATCAATTCCAGATTTTCTTCCATTATTGTTTCGTATGGAACAAGTTGATCTTTTGTTCCATTTCTGGCAGATTGTCCATTTTACAGTCTCCTTAGGTTGTGCATTTATTAGGAGATTATTAGAGATAAAGTTACTGAACTGCTCATAGATCTTGACTCTGAAATGATTAGTATGTCGGAGCACCACTTAAATAATTTGACAACTCAGAGGTTCCCTTTACCAGGATACGGATTAGCTGGCTGTCTTTCAAGCAGTTCCTTGCAGGGTGGGGGAGTGGATATGTACGTAAAAAACAGTATTCCATTTGAGTCCATACACTTATCACGGCACTGCGCTGAACAGATATTTGAATGTTGTGCAGGGGCGGTTGAATTTAGTGAAACTAAGCTTCAATTGTTGTAGTTTATAGATCCCCTAACTCTAAATTCGGAGCATTTCTGCTCAAACTAGTCTTAATTAACTTTGTGGGAAGCACCAGAAATTAGTTAGAAATTTTGTGTATGACGGTACAAGAAGGGTGTTGGAAGATCTCCTAAATTCATATGATCTGATGCACACTGTGTTTTTTCCAACTAGGGTAAAGGGGAGCAGTAGCACAGTCATAGCCAATATTTTTAATCATTCTTCATTACTAGATGGGCATTGTGTTAGTAAAAGAGTTAATGGTCTTTCACCATGATGCACAAGTTTTAATATTTAGAGGCTTTTCTACTCAAACAAATGTCACGTGTACCTAGAAACTATGTAGGAAAGTTAATCCAACAGCAATAGACAGGTTTTTAAAACTTGTCAAGGAGCAAGAGTGGCAGGATGTTTATAGTGCCGATAACATACATGATAAATATAATGCTTTCCTCAACACATTTCTCATGCTCTTTGAGAGTTGCTTTCCATTAGAACGTTCTAAACGGGATACTAGCAGTAATAGGCAGCCCAGGTGGCTGACTAGTGGGATAAGGATATAATGTAGAATTGCATCAAAATGTTAGAAATAGTCACACTCAAGCAGGAGTAGCGCATCACAAACAGTATTGTAAGGTGCTTAAAATGTTATTAGGAAGAAAAAGAGTATATGGTATGCAAATAGAATAGCTAATTCTCAGGATAAAATTAAAACCATATGGTCAGTTGTAAAGGAAGTGTCTGGTCAGCACAAGGTCAATGATACAAAGTCAGTTCGTAGTAAAAATATTTCTGTTACTGATAAATCAGATATATGTACAGTCTTTAACAATCATTTTTTGAGTATTGCTGGTGAATTAAATAAAAATGTAGTTTCTATAAGGAATCATATAACTTTCTGGGAAGATACCTTACCGAGACTGATGTCTGAAATATTCCTCTGTGATACAGACAAGGAGGAGATTGAGTTACTAATCCAATGACTGAAGACTAAGGACTCTCATGGTTATGGTGGAGCGCCTAGCAGAATATTTAAGTACTGTGCAGCACATGTTAGTCCTATATTGAGCCATATTTGTAATTTTTCCTTCAGAAATGGTCAGTTTCCTGAACGATTAAGTACTCAGTAGTAAATCCGCATTATAAAAACGGAGGAAGGAATAATGTAGACAATTTTAGACCTATTTCTATGCCATCAGTGTTTGCTAATGTTATTGAAAAGGCTGGGTATGTAAGGATAATTGATCGTTTTATATCGCACGATTTGCTAGAAAATGTACAGATCGGCTTTAGAAGTCGCTGAACAACTGAAAATGCTATATTCTCTTTTTTATGTGGGGTACAGGATGGGTTAAACAAAAGGTTTCGAAAGCTAGGCATATTTTTTTGATTTAACTAAGGCGTTTGTTGTGTTCAAAATATTGATCTAGACGTTGGACCATTACGGGATACGGGGAGTAGCTGACATTTGGTTCACATCGTACTTTAGCAACAGAAAGCAAAAGGTCATTATTCACAATGTTGAGAATAGCTGTGATGAGGGGGCTGAGTGGGGTACGATCAAGTGGCGGTGGGGGGGGGGGGGGGGGTGGGGGGTGCCGCAGGGATCAGTGTTGGGGCCAGCGCTATAGACCGGCGTAGAGAATTATCGGAAAGCAGAGGCGACTGCCTTCTATGACGATGGTGTTGGAAATTTGGTATAACGCTCCGACAAATGTCTTAAGTTGGAGCGGCGACTATATAAAGAAGTATCTGGAAAGCGTAGCTAACTCTTGCAAATCAAATGTTTCTGATTTTCACTGTAGTTTCCATTTAGCGACCGATCGGAATTTACTTTCTGGACAACCCTCGTACGAGAGGAGCGGGTGGCGCTATTCGCGGTGAATCCACTGGAGCCACCGTTCCTGACGTCTGAGGCATTGTCGTCATGGCATCGGTTTGTTGCTGCAGCTCGTAGGAGGCAGTGCTGAAATTTGCGTTTAGCAGCTGTTTTTTCGGGATGGGTGGGAAATCTGTAGCCTGTCTCATAATGTTGGGGGGAGAACTAACTGCTTTTGCATAAGCCCTGTTCTCGAACACAGTTGCTGCTTATCGGATGGTAATTTTAATGAAATACATAATTTTATTAATTTCTTCGTGTTTGAGATACGTTAGGCATGTTGGAGGTAGGGTACTGTGATCATCGGTACACTGAATAATACTTGGTTAATTAGCCCTCCACCAGGCGTGACTTCCGCATGGCCGGCCGAAGTGGCCGTGCGGTTAAAGGCGCTGCAGTCTGGAACCGCAAGACCGCTACGGCCGCAGGTTCGAATCCTGCCTCGGGCATGGATGTTTGTGATGTCCTTAGGTTAGTTAGGTTTAACTAGTTCTAAGTTCTAGGGGACTAATGACCTCAGCAGTTGAGTCCCATAGTGCTCAGAGCCATTTTGAACTTCCGCATGCGCCTGCATAGTATGGATATCTTGTGTTACTACTTCGCTGTTTGCTGTCGTGTACAAATCGCAAACAATTGTACTACTGTAAGGCGGATGGCACGTGAACATCCACTGACAGCAAACTCCATGAATATAAACAAATTGTGCGAGCCGCTGTGATATAAATTTCATGACGCAGATTGGACTTCTCTATTACTCTTTCCAAACTCATACTCACAAGTTTATTATATCACCTGATGACAATAAATTAGCAGCAGCACGTCGCTGCAGTTAGCAAATCATCCTCCGTAAGGAAGCTTCCAGCATTATTGATAGTGCCTTCGTTAGTAGTGAAGAGCTTCGGAGTATAGACCTCCAGATTTGCTTTTTCTAAGTAACTGCACTGGCACTTAATCCTGACAAAGTCACAATTTTCACGTTGTTTTTCGCTGATACCGAAAAATGGATAATGTGCACGAATAAAGACTCACATTCCTTTCTAATAAGTTTGCATATTGCCATAGGGTGGTGTCTGTCCTTATATTCAACGAGATCCTTTGTTGGTAGTCGGGTATAAGTTAGGAGTGTAAGTGACATGTTGATGGGTGATGGTTGCTTTATGGGTGGCATCGACACTTAACAGTTTCTCCATTTTGCCCCGCTGGTCGTCGTGTCTTTCCTCCTCTGTGCGGTCCCATTGACGTATCTACGAGGGCTGCAGGTCTGTCTGTACACTATGTGATGAAAAGTATCCGGACTCCTGGCTGAAAATTACTTACAAGTTCGTGGCGCCCTCCATCGGTATGCTGGAATTCAATATGGTTTTGACCTACCCTTGGCCTAGATGACAGCTTCCACTCTCGCAGGCATACGCTCAGTCAGTTGTTGGAAGATTTCTTGGGTAAATGCTGCCCATTCTTCACGGAGTGCTCCACTGAGGAGAGGTATCGATGCCGGTCGCTGAGGTCTGGCAGGAAGTCGGCGCTCCAAAACATCCCAAAGGTGTTCTATAGGATTCAGGTCAGGACTCTGTGCAGGCCGGTCCATTACAGGGATGTTACTGTCATGTAACCACTCCGCCACAGGCCGTGCATTACTAGCAAGTGCTCGATCATGTTGAAAGATGCAGTCGCCATCCCCGAATCGCTCTTCAACAGTGGGAAGCAAGAAGATCCTTACAACAGCAATGTAGACCTGTGCTGTGATAGCGCCACGCAAAACAACATAGGGTGTAAGCCTCTCCATGAAAATCGCGACCACACCATAATACCACCGCCTCCGAATTTTACTGTTGGCACTACACACACTGCAGATTACTTTCACCAGGCATTCGCCATACCCACATCCTGCCATCCTATCGTCACATGGCGTACCATGATTCGTCACGCCATACAACGTTTTTCTACCGTTCAATGGTTCAATGTTTACGCTTCTTACACCAAGCGAGGCGTCGTTTGGCATTTACCGGCGTGATATGTGGTTTATGAGCAGCCACTCTACCATGAAATCCAAGTTTTTTCACCTCCCGCCTAACTGTCATAGCACTTGCAGTGGATCTTGATGCAGTTTGGAATTCCTGTGTGATGTTCTGGATAGACGTCTGCCTATTACACGTTACGACCCTCTTCAACAGCCTGCGGTCTCTGTCAGTCATCAGACGAGGTCGGCCTGTACGATTTTGTGCTGTACGTGTCCCTCCACGTTTCCACTTCACTATCACATCGAAAAAAGTGGATCTAGGGATGTTTAGAATTGTGGAAATCACGCATACAGACGTATGACACAAGTGACACCCCATCACCTGTCCATGATCAAAGTCCGTCAGTTCTGTGGAGCGCCTCACGATGTCTAATGACTACTGAGGTCGCTGATATGGAGTACCTGGCAGCAGGTCGCAGCACAATGCACCTAATGTAAATAAAAACGTATGTTATTGGGGGTGTCCGGATACTTTTGATCACATAGTGTAAGTGTATCGACAGATGGGGCGTGTTAGTGTGTGTATGTGTTGTGGGACTCTATGATTGCGTCCGTAATCACTTCACCAATGGGAGCATGAAGTGCAGCAGTATCCATTTCGGGACTCTACGTCTCGTTCCGCGAAGTTTTTGTTGTGGAGGAGCTGCCGTCGCCACCGTCCATGGCGGTGATGGCAGCGTAGCAAAGGTTTTACCGATTTAGCAGAGGCTATGTAAGTTTGTGTATTATCGGAACGAGTTAGTGCTGTTTACACTGTGCGAGCACTAGACAAGTAACGACTGTTCACACAGGCGGAGCGCGCGGATGTTCTCACTTCCGCTTCTTGTGGTTCAAATGGCTCTGAGCACTATGGGACTTAACAGCTGTGGTCATCAGCCCCCTAGAGCTTAGAACTACTTAAACCTAACTAACCTAAGGACATGACACATCCATGCCCGAGGCAGGATTCGAACCTGCGACCGTAGCGGTCACGCGGTTCCGGACTGAGGCGCCTAGAACCGCTCGGCCACATCGGCCGGCCGCTTCTTGTGGCAAACCTACTCACAACTCCCAATAGCAAATGAATGATTTAGTTTCATGCTACTTAAGCAGGCAATTAATAAAAACCAATTTTTTTGATAAAAATAGATCAGATGTACAAGATTTTCGTGTACTAATTGTATGTTGAGGTAATGATAGTTATTTATCGAAATGCAATATTTCAGATTTTGCATTTAGTAGTACAGGTAATATGTAACCCGCCAGGTAAGCCGAGAACCGTAATGCGCTGCTTTCTGGACTCTGTGAGGCCCTCCGGCCCCAGATCGAGTCCACCCGGCAGATTGACGAGGGCCAGTGTGCTGGCCAGCCTGGATTTGGTTTTTAGGCGGTTTTCCACATCCCATTAGGTGAATACCGAGCTGGTCCCCACGTCACGCCTCAGTTACACACATTTGCAACATGTTCGCACTAATTCATGATTTACACTAGACCCAGACAGCTTTGGTACGCTGATTCCGCCCCGAGGGGTATGGGGTGGTGGCAGGAAGGGCATCTGGGCACTGCTTCGGATTAACCATGCCAAATCCGATTGTAACCACGCCGACCCTGCGAAAACTGCGAGAGAAAAGCACAAGCAAAAGAAAGATAAAGTACAGCTAATATTGTCGCAGAGAAACCCGAGCAGCGCAGTCGCTGTGGTGTAGTGGCTATGATAATAGTTTGTTGCATGGAAAGTCGTGAGTTCAAAACTCAGCTGAATGGTACTATTTTAATTTCTATATTCAGTTCGAGTACATTCTAGAAGTGTCCACAAATAGCACGAATCGTTGTACTGGAATGTTCTGTAGCTGTATAAGTACCCTATGTGTTCTGGACAGAGGCAGTTCGCTCTGCGCTCTGGTATGAGCAAATGGAGAATAAACCTTCGTTAAGTGAAATTAGAGTTCATCATTCATCTAATTACGCGTTCCTCTACGTGACATTATTCTGGTCGAGGCGCTGGGTACTGAAACTTGTGATACCGCACATTATCGACGACACAGTGGCTCCCATCAGGCCACGACAGAGCCGCTGTTTACATGGCGAGAAACTCGAGTTATTCCGCCTGTGTGGCCGTGCGGTTCTAGGCGCTTCAGTCTGTGACCGCTACGGTCGCAGGTTCGAATCCTGCCTCGGGCATGCATGTGTGTGATGTCCTTAGGTTAGTTTGGTTTAAGTGGTTCTAAGTTCTAGGGGACTGATGAACACAGATGTTAAGTCCATTAGTGCTCAGAGCCATTTGAGCCAAACCCGAGTCCGAGGCATATTCAACTGATCGCAGTCTATCGGAGACAGAAGGAGAAGAGGACGTCACGATGACAGCAACTGTTTTCCACCACATGAGACTTCCTTCCGGGTTCTCTGGTGATGAAGGCCAAGATACAAACAAGTGGCTGAAGGTATATGAGCGTACAGCCAAATTTAACGAACGGGATGACACCGTGTGTTTGGCTAACGTATTTTTCTACTTGGAGGGCACTGCCAAGCAATGGTAGGAGGACAACGAGGAGAAGTTCACAAGTGGGGAAGTATTCCAGGCGGAACAGTGCAAGTATTTCGGCGACACACAACGACAGAAGTGCAAGGCTGAAGATAAATTGAAGAGCAGGGCACAGCGTCCAGGCGAAACGACAACATCTTACATTAAACACGTCTTGGAGCTGTGTACAATAGTGGATCCTAGAATGAATGAGGAAGAAAAGGTTACACATCTCAAGAAGGGTGTTGCTGAGGACATGTACCAAGCCCTGCTCCTGAAGGAGGTTTCGACAGCAGACGACTTCATAAAATGATGCCAGTATATCGAGACAATGCATCAAAAAAGAATTACACGCAAGAAGTTTGAACGGCTTCCAAACGTTGTATCTATGTCTGTGATTGAGGAAGCAACTGATTTCACAAGTGTTCTTCGTCAGATGGTGAGAGAGGAAGTTCAGAACGCACTTGGATTGCACGTTGAGAAAAAAAAATGAGACGCTTCAAGAGGTCGCAAGGGAGGAAGTGGAACAAACATAGAACCCAATCTTTCATCCTTCATTTCCCTTTAAAACTGCAAAGAAGTCGAGACCCAGGCGAAGCTATGTTCCTACAATGCCGCATGAGGAACCTGTTTGGACACCAAGGAAGACTTATGTCTGGAGGACCCAGGATAACCAACCAGTATGTTTCCACTACGGACGACCGGGACATGTGGTGCGCTATTGGATATCTGATGACGCCTTCTCCAGGCGACAGCATACAGATCTTAGCCGATGCCAACTCTGGGATGACGAAGATGAACAAGAAGATGTGGGTGCAGGACGACGTAGGTCACCATCGCCGCAAGCTAGCCGCTGGAGAGGATGCTACCCAACACGCCGATCACGGTCTCCATCGCCGTTTAGAATCTCCAGCCGATCACCTAGCCGCCGCAGCCTGAAAAACTAAAGGTTGCGACCCTCCTTGGAGGTGAGGCCGCCGAAGAGAAAAATCCTCCGAAGTCGTTCACTACAACAATGATAGGAAACTATGTCGATATCCTCATGTATGGCCGACCAGCCCAGGCTCTTGTGGACTCTGGAGCATCATATTCAGTCATTTCGGAGAAATACCATCAACAGTTGCAGAAAACCGTATTCGTCGACAGCAAAACATCTCTGTTGAAGGTGGCTAATGGGAAATATGCAAAACCTACAGGAAGATGTGCCATTCGTGTGGGTATAAGTGGCCATACACAGCCGTTAGAATTCATCGTCTTATAAGAGTGTAGTCATGACGCCATTCTCGGATGGGACTTTTTGAAAGCTTGTCAAGCAAATTATATATCGTGGTCGCTCGAAGATTATGCTAGATGAGATGAGATATTGTGGACAGGGAGATGCGCATCCCAGTGTGTGGAGGCTATGTGTGCTGGACGAAGTGATCATTCCTGCAGTCAGCGCTAGAAAGGTAACTGTCATGTGTCACGCCATGCATCAACCAATGGATCTTGTAGTGGAATGTAAGAAAAGCATACCACTGAAGAATAGCTTGGTCATCCCAGCCTCTGGCGTCTCGTTTAACAACAGATTCGGTGAATTGTGGATAGTTAAATGTCGCTGGGAACCGCAGATCCTTCCAAGACGCATGTGCGTAGCAAAAACTGAGCCGTTAATTGCAGAACATAGAAACCTCCCATGCTGAATCTGTGCGCAAAATTAGCGCTACCACTACGAGACAAGATCTTCTAACTCGACTATCAGCAGATCTCACTAAGGAACAACAGAAGTAGTCCAGTCAAATTGCAGATATACCTTGCAAAAGGTGGGGTAGAAGAGTTCATTTTTTCAACTCGTTCATGTGGTTGGAAAGAAAATTTCGCTTGGGAAAACTTTCTGCAGTCAAAAAACTTGGAAAATTTCGGCCTTTTTTCAGTTTTTTCAAAATATCTCAGTTTCATTTGCTTCTATCGCTTTAACGTCTATTTTCTTTTTTAAAGAGCACAAAATTCTCTACAAATTTGATTCTTGCCGTTTTTTTCTACCCCCAGTATCTAAGGCGCTACAGCGCCTAAAAAAATACCAATTTTTCAAATTTTGAGCACAGTGGCAAGATACCTTATTTTTGAACACTATTTTTTCTGTTTCTGTTTGTGTAGTATAAATACATTATACATATGTTATATGTTGGAATTTACCATCTCACTTTCAGGTATTCAATTTCTCTGTATGCAACATGAGGATTGCTGGGCACCCAACTATTGTGATTCTTACATCACTACCTCAAGTTCACTATGGGGCACCTCTGCCCTGGTATTTGTAAAACTATAAATATAAAAATACATCATTAAGAGACATACACACACACACACACACACACACACACACACACACACACACATATATATATATATATATATATATATATATATATATATATATATATATATACATATATATATATATCCTGGAAATTGAAATAAGAACACCATGAATTCATTGTCCCAGGAAGGGAAAACTTTATTGACACATTCCTGGGGTCAGATACATCACATGATCACACTGACAGAACCACAGGCACATAGACACAGGCAACAGAGCATGCACAATGTCGGCACTAGTACAGTGCATATCCACCTTTCGCAGCAATGCAGGCTGCTATTCTCCCATGGAGACGATCGTAGAGATGCTGGATGTAGTCCTGTGGAACGGCTTGCCATGCCATTTCCACCTGGCGCCTCAGTTGGACCAGCGTTCGTGCTGGACGTGCAGACCGCGTGAGACGACGCTTCATCCAGTCCCAAACATGCTCAATGGGGGACAGATCCGGAGATCTTGCTGGCCAGGGTAGTTGACTTACACCTTCTAGAGCACGTTGGGTGGCACGGGATACATGCGGACGTGCATTGTCCTGTTGGAAAAGCAAAATCCCTTGCCGGTCTAGGAATGGCAGAACGATGGGTTCGATGACGGTTTGGATGTACCGTGCACTATTCAGTGTCCCCTCGACGATCACCATTGGTGTACGGCCAGTGTAGGAGATCGCTCCCCACACCATGATGCCGGGTGTTGGCCCTGTGTGCCTCGGTCGTATGCAGTCCTGATTGTGGCGCTCACCTGCACGGCGCCAAACACGCATACGACCATCATTGGCACCAAGGCAGAAGCGACTCTCATCGCTGAAAACGACACGTCTCCATTCGTCCCTCCATTCACGCCTGTCGCGACACCACTGGAGGCGGGCTGCACGATGTTGGGGCGTGAGCGGAAGACGGCCTTACGGTGTGCGGGACCGTAGCCCAGCATCATGGAGACGGTTGCGAATGGTCCTCGCCGATACCCCAGGAGCAACAGTGTCCCTAATTGCTGGGAAGTGGCGGTGCGGTCCCCTACGGCACTGCGTAGGATCCTACGGTCTTGGCATGCATCCGTGCGTCGCTGCAGTCCCGTCCCAGGTCGACGGGCACGTGCACCTTCCGCCGACCACTGGCGACAACATCGATGTACTGTGGAGACCTCACGCCCCACGTGTTGAGCAATTCGGCGGTACGTCCACCCGGCCTCCCGCATGCCCACTATACGCACTCGCTCAAAGTCCGTCAACTGCACATACGGTTCACGTCCACGCTGTCGCGGCATGCTACCAGTGTTAAAGACTGCGATGGAGCTCCGTATGCCACGGCAAACTGGCTGACACTGACGGCGACGGTGCACAAATGCTGCGCAGCTAGCGCCATTCGACGGCCAACACCGCGGTTCCTGGTGTGTCCGCTGTGCCGTGCGTGTGATCATTGCTTGTACAGCCCTCTCGCAGTGTCCGGAGCAAGTATGGTGGGTCTGACACACCGGTGTCAATGTGTTCTTTTTTCCATATCCAGGAGTGTATATTAAGTAGCTTTATTACAATTGAAATGCATTGTCAGTTACTAAAAAATGTTGACAGTTGTGGGTGTACAATACTCGTAATATCGTACTTTAGCGCACTTGAGACAGATATGAGCATCACTTCAAACGTTTTGATGGGCCAGGTTCCTCAGTGTCACCAGAAATACCTTGAGTTACGGATTCAGGGTCTGTACATAGAGTTGATCCCAGATTGACCTCTTCTTTAAACAGCGAGTCAGCCTCAGCAAGTTCGTTGATTTCGTCAGCGGTTTCCTCAACATCCTCCATAACATCTTCTTCACTGTCTTCATATAAAAATTTTGGCACGTTCTCACCGTTGACCCCAATACATTTCTTACAAATTGAAGAACATTTCAAACCCGCTTTTCTGCAGGAGCACGCTCCGCCACAGTTCAGCTTGCATGAGCATGAAACAATGTGAAGAAGTGCTTCAGGTGCTGGATCTTGGCTCATAACAACGGGTATTGGACCGTGGTCACTGTGATTCCAGCCCCATTTCTCAGGAGGTTTCCAGTTTCCCATCCAACTTAGGACTTGTTGGTAAGTCCGCAACGAATGATGTGCAGCATCTTGTGTAGGTGGCAACCGTGCAAGATTCTGTTTGCTTTTTGTGGCAGACTTGGCGAATAGCTGGTACCGCAATTGGTCTAGTGTGTGGGAATTGCTGACACCTCCACTGTACAATGCGATAGTAACGTGTTCTCCTGATGTTATTATTTCTACACCGGTAGCATGTGGTTTATTGAACGAGCAAAGGGCTGAGGTTAGGTGTTCATTTTTCGCAACAACGTTGCAGCACTTAATTTTTCCTTGACCAAAAAAAGCGGATGTTGTATCACATCCGCTAAAGGCGTAAGTGAACAGAATATATTCACTGCCAAACTTGTAAGCTGCAGTGGAAAACCACTTGGCTTCTGCATTTCTTCTTCCTGGCTTTAAGAAAAATAAGTTTTCAATGCCTTGCCCCAAACCGGTCATGAGCACAAGCAGGTCAACATCTTCTCCTACAATGACAACACTTCCAATACCTTTGGTTCTTGAAATTGCAGATGTTACAATCGTAACGTCAGCATCTTCTTGTGCCTGGAGCAATTCAGTGCTACACTCCAGAAATTCCTTTTTAAGAAGTGTGATCAAACGCATCTCGTTTCGTTCGTTGTACAAGAACTTGTCCTGAGGGACTTGGTTCATCATCTCTGATTCAACCACAACGTCAACCGAAGAATGTTTTTTGGACCTACGAATCCTCTCAGCACTCTTTGTACTACATTTGTCTCCCTCACATGGATACCCATTAAATACAATAGCAAATTGAGATACAAAATGACGTTGCAGGTAAGAAACATAGCTTTGGGCTATTGACTTGAAGCAAACATTCGACTCCAAGTCACTTTGTGGATAAGGTACCCTCCATCAATGACAAAAAATTTACTCGGTCCACCTGACTTCACATCTTCCACTGGAACGAAGGCCAACGAATAAATACGCTTTTGTCCGCTAAAGAACAATTCCTACATACTTTTTCTTATAACTGATCATTAACGTCAATCAACTGTAGAAAATGTACGGCACCCGCATGCAATCGTATTACATATTGTAACACAAAAGAACTTGACGCAATCCGACGTGAATGTCTTCGTAGTTACTGAATATGATGCTGTTTGTCCTGGCCTTGCAACAGAGTGAGATGGCAAATTCCAATGAATAACATGATGAGTAATATGTTTATACTACACAAATAGAAATTGAAATAACAGTGTTCAAAAATTAGGTAATTTGCCACTTTGGTCGAAATTTGAAAAAAATGGTATTTTTTGACGTGCTGTAGCGCCTTAGATACTGGGAGTAGAAAAAAATGGTAGGAATCAAATTTGTAGAGAATTTTGTGCTCTTTAAAAAAGAAAATAGACGTCAAAGCGATAGCAGCAAATGAAACTGAGATATTTTGAAAACACTGAAAAAAGTCCGAAATTTTCGAAATTCTTTGACTGCAGAAAGTTTTCTTAAGAGAAATTGTGTTAGAAAAACTTCGTTTTCTAACCTTTCCAACAATATGAACGAGTTAAAAAAATAAAATCTTCTACCCCACCTTTTGCCGGGTACAGGCTTTTTTTCTGACAGTTTCACTGGACTAATGAAGCTACTTGCCATTCTTCTAGAGTTCTCTGAATGCTTCAATACACAGGTGAAGAGCGAATTAGACAAATCGACGGTGAAGCACCGGATTAGCACTGGAGACCATCAACCAATAAGCCAGGGAGCATACCGTCTGTCAGCAACGGAAAGTCGAATAATTCGCGACGAGGTAGAGAAAATGATGAAGAATGACATCATTCAGCCTTTACAGAGCCCATGGTCGTCACCAGTGGTTCTCTTTAGGAAGAAGGATGGCAGTTGGCGCTTTTATGTTACTTACATGTAGCTTAATAAGGTAAGTAGAAAGGACGTTTACCCTCTTCCACGAATTGACGATACACTAAATTGTCTTAAGGGGACAACCATGGACATGTACTCGGGACATTGGCAAATCGAAGTAGATGGGGCTGATCGTGAGAAAACTGCATTCACCACCCCTGAGGGCCTGTATGAGTTTAAGGTAATGCCGTTTGGTTTGCATAATGGACTAGCAACTTTTGAACGAATGATGGATAATCTTCCAAGACACCTGAAGTGGACGATTTGTCTTTGTTATTTAGATGACATTATGGTGTTCTCAGAGACATTTGATGAACACATAAAGGGACTGAGGGCCGTTCTTAAGTCTATCCAACAACTCGGACTGAAACTTAATCCAAGAAAGTGTCTCTCGGCAGCAAAAGAAATGAAAATACTTAAGCGCCTGGTGTCAAACGAAGCTGTGCGGCCAGACCCAGAAAAGGTGAGAGCTATAACGGAATTTCCTATTCCTATAAGTATTAGAGATGTGAGAAGCTTCCTCGTATTGTGTTCTTATTACCGTCGTTTTATCAAGGACTCTTTTATCAAAGCCAGGCCACTCTAAGTGTTGTTAAAACCGATGCTAAATTTATCTGGGGTGTTGCTCAACAAGATTCTTTCGATGTGCTGCGAAAAGCTGTGACGACTGACCCTGTACTTGGTCTGTATGATGAGAGAGCAGCTACAGAACCACACACAGATGCCAGTGGGTTTGGGATCGGTGCTGTTCTGGCGCAGATTTCGGATGGAAAACAGAAGGTTACAGCCTATGCTTCTATGACACTTAGAAAAGCCGAGAGAAACTACTCAACTACAGAAAGAGAATATCTTGCTGTAGTGCAAATTTCGACAGTATCTCTATGGAAGGCCATTCACTGTTGTTACAGACCATCATTCACTTTGTTGGCTGACAGGTCTTCAGGATCCAACAGGACGACTCGCCAGGTGGGCACTACGTCTTCAAGAGTATGACATTACCATAGTGCACAAAAGTGGAAGAAAACACCAAGATGACGACTGTCTCTCAAGAAACCCTGTGCAAGACCATCAAGACTTTGATGAACATAGTGACTCTCTCGCTGCACTCCAGGATCTCTCTGCTTAGCAGAAGAAGGACGCCAAGATATCTCAAATTATGCTTGCCTTAAATAGTTCAGAGGATGTGAAACGACAATACAAGGTAATTAATGGATTACTTTGCAAGAAAAACTTTGATCGGTTTGGAAAGAGGTGGCTACCAGTGATTCCTAAACACATGCGCTTAGATGTTCTATAGATATTTCATGACACACCTGAGACCGGACATTTAGGATTTATTAAGACATACGGTAGGATTCGCAAGAGATTTTTCTGGCCAGGTTTATTTAGCTGTGTCCGTCACTATGTGTCGCACTGTCGAGAGGAGAAAGGCAGTTCCTTAGAAATCACCTGGCCGACTCATACAAATTCCACCAGCCGAAACCCCTTTCCAGCGTGTTGGGATTGACCTCCTCAGACGATTTCCAACGTCTGCTAATGGCAATAGATGGATTATTGTTTGCACTGATTATCTGACGCGCCGCGCGGGATTAGCCGAGCGGTCTGAGGGCGCTGCAGTCAAGGACTGTGCGGCTGGTCCCGGCGGAGGTTCGAGTCCTCCCTCGGGCATGGGTGTGTGTGTTTGTCCTTAGGATAATTTAGGTTATGTAGTGTGTAAGCTTAGGGACTGATGACCTTAGCAGTTAAGTCCCATAAGATTTCACACACATTTGAACATCTGACGCGCTATGCCATTAAAAAAGCCGTGAAAACAGCCGAAGCATTCGAGGTAGCCAAATTCATCGTAGAAGAGATTGTATGAAAACACGGTGCCCCTAGGTCGTTAATTACGGATCGAGGGAAAGTTTTTCAATCGAATCTTGTCACAGAGATAAACCGTCGGTGCAACATTACTCTTCACATGACGGTTGCCTACCATCCGCAAACTAACGTGCTTCCTAAACGCCTTAATAAGACCTTGGCCAACATGCTTTCAATGTTCGTCAGTGTTGAGCAGAGCAACTGGGATGAGGTGCTACCTTTCGTGACGTTTGCCTACAACACCGCCAAACAAGACGCAACAGGATTTACGCCATTTTTTCCTGGTGCATGGGCGTGAGGCGACGACGACGATGGACGATGTGTTTCTGTTACATCCTGATGACATGGACGACGACTACATCGGCAGCGTGTGAACCAGAGCTGAGGGAACTCGGCAGTTAGCTCGACTCCACACGCTGCAGGCTCAAGAAAACGATCGCCGACGGAATGACGCGAGCCACCGCCCTGTTGCCTACCAGCCTGATGACCTCGACTGGATCTTCACTCCTGTTCGGAAGGTTGGTCTCTCTGAGAAGCTCCTCACGCGCTACTTTGGACCTTATAAGGTTATAAGACAGTTGTCTGATGTTGCTTTTGAAGTTGAAGATTTCGACCCCGACATAAGACGACGAGAGATCAGAGATACGGTCCACGTCCTTCGAGTGAAACCCTATAAGGATCCTGTAACCAGGGTAAATTCAAAGCTCCAGCGACAGGCAACAAGCGGAAAGGTAACGAAGAACGTAGTGGCAAGGGAAGTTCTAAGATCACCTCCGGGGTGAACATCAGTCATCGGGAGTCGGAGTATGCTGGTCCGATGACTCGTTCCCGGACTAACAAGACCTAATACCGAGACGTTATTCTCTTAAGGAGGGAGCATTGTCGCAGAAGAAAGTGAGTAGCACAGTTGACGTAGTGTAGTGGTTATGATACTACACTGTAGCATGGAGGGTCGTGAGTTCAAAGCTCGTACCATAACAACCGCTACTAACGCACGTACAGTTCTTCCTAGGTTTTAAACGCTGTATTTGTGTAGGTTCTGTTCGTAAGTCCTGAACTTGTCTCTCACAAAAGTAAATTTAAAGAGGACAAATAGGATTATTTAACTCCTTTCCGATCGGTACCGCAACATACTCTCATGGACCTTGTCGTGATCACATGACGTTTCACATGGCGCACACAATGTCTCCCACTTGGCAAAGGAACCGTTGTACGCATTATTGGTTGTGGAACAAAAGTCTGAACAACTACTCTCAGCTATCATTCAACGAATCTGGAAAGCAAAATCCTGTCTTGTTGTGAAAGTGACAAATGGTTCAAATGGCTCTGAGCACTATGGGACTTAACATCTGTGGTCATCAGTCCCCTAGAACTTAGAACTACTTAAACGTAAGGAACCTAATGACATCACACACATCCATGCCCGAGGCAGGATTCGAACCTGCGACCGTAGCAGTCGCGCGGTTCCGGACTGAGCGCCTGAACCGCTAGACCACCGCGGCTGGCTGTGAAAGTGACCTTGGTGAAATATTTCACTATTGTCACGACCGTGTTTTGTGTATTGGTCTCTAGACCTTTCCGCAGTACAGAAGCAGGTGGGCACCTCTCACCACTCCCGACGAATTCTGTCTACTCTGTAAAACTATTCACCACAAACAACAAAACTATTCATTACAGCCCCACAATCCGCAATTCTGTGCAATTTTTTTTATAGATGAGCAGATCTTCGGCATACAGAGACGTCAACCACTAACTTTACTTTCAGTTTTCCTAACGATTTTGTCATCTCATTCCGTGTTTCAGTTGTGAACTATTTTTGGTATCGTCTCTCATTTTTACCGGTACATACCAACAATTTGCGGGTAAATACGTCATATTGGCGAGTTGGTGACAATTTCTATCGGTTCCCTGAATGAAGGAAAATCACTTGAAAGTAAGGTAAGACAATGTTAGCTTGTACAAAAACATCTATATGGTTTCCGCTTTGGCCGGCCAGGGTGGCCGAGTGGTTCTAGGCGCTACAGTCTGGAATCGTGCGACCGCTACGGTCGCAGGTTCGAATCGTGCCTCGGGCTTGGATGTGTGTGATGTCCTTAGGTTAGTTAGGTTTAAGTAGTTCTACGTTCTATGGGACTGATGAGCTTAGCAGTTAAGTCCCATAGTGCTCAGAGCCATTTTTGTTCCTGCTTTGTGGTTTCCAGCTTTTATGTCTAGCAGATCGCCTTCACATTGGCGAAAGAGCTCCATTATCACCGATTGATTTAGTATATATCAGTAGGTATCCTTAATTAATAGACACTAACCAACAGTTGCACTCAAACACAGACAACAGCCTAGCCGTACCACGATTGCACTGGCATAAGGTCCTGACGCGATGGCGGACCCTTTCTGGGAAGAAGGTGAATGTCTGGTGTCTTCTAAAAATGCCCTGGCAGCGCAGGAAGCGTGGGAGTGAGTGCGGGCCCTTCCGCGCAGCATTACAGCTTAACGCGACACGTGTTTGTTTAAGTACCCAGGAGGCGAGCTCTTGTAGCGGACGCACCAGCGGAGCCAGTCTGCAGAAGAGCTCGTGAGCTCCGCAGTGGGGGGCAGTCTTAATGATGGACGTGCTCCACTCCACCTGCAGCGCTCTGCAGTACGCTAAACATGCTACGTTTAATGTACGGTGCTATCCGGTTCGGACGTCAGTAACGGAGCCTCCATAGCCACGAGAGATTCGGAGGCCCAACATTTGAAGGTGGGCTGTAAGAGACTTTGTGTCATTTACCATCCATGGGCTATGGTGATCTCATATGACCGACTAGGTTTAATAGTGTCTAGTTTAGTACCATAAAGCAGGGCGACAGATCTGTTGAGTAATAAAAAGTGGACTGGGGAAGACGGGAGGTAACAGCGTATTAGATTTCATGCTGACTTCAGTATTCAACACAAAGAACTCTGATCGTTCCGCGTTGTACTGGGCGCGTGGCGAGGATGTACCTTGAGAACTTCTAGGGGAGAAAAGCAGCGCAGCTACTCATATTCTGTGGGCTCCAGCTTGTTAACGATGGGACTCATCGTCGACAATGATGGACTGTAACAGCGATTACCCCAACCACAGTGCTACAAATCGCACACCAAATTGCATCTTGAACTACAGCAACCGCTGAGCAACCTCGCTATCCAGAATCACCTTCTCGCTTTGGAGTATGAAAGTTACCGCCCCTCACCGATACCTCAGTTCATCACATATTACGGAGTGCAGAGATTAAGCTTGGCGCAGGGACACACGAAGGTTGGAAGAAGGTCTCCTGGCTGATGGGTCGTGGTAAATGTTGGTGCCCCATTGGTACGCATTTCGTTTGCCTATAGGGTACCTTTCCAGAAGGATGTCGAGGTTTTCTCGTGTTGGGAATATTTACATGAGATGAAATCAGCCCTCTTGACACGTCTACCTTCTTCTCTCACTATCAAAATGTCCTTCTTTTTTGCCGCTGCGGTCGCAGGTTCGAATCCTGCCTCGGGCATGGATGTGTGTGATGTCCTTAGGTTAGTTAGGTTTAAGTACGAGGGGCGTTCAGAAAGTAAGCTCCGATCGGTCGCGAAATGGAAACGACTATGAAAATCCTATAAAGCTTTGCACAGATGTGTTGGGTAGTGTCTCTAGTATAACCCCAGTTAGCATCACGTCGCTCTTCTTATTTCTGAGCTCGCAGTGAGCGCGTAAAGATGTCTAGAAAATAGTGTCTGCCGCCAAGTACGAGGGCCTGGTGAGAAATTTCGCCTGAAGCTATGCAGCTAACATTACATAACTGTCGTGCTGTTTCTTCTTCAAGACAATTCTCAGCCGCATTCTGCAGGGGCAATGAAGATGCTCCTGCATCGTTTTCAAATGGAAATGTTAGATTACCCACAATACAGTCCGCAAATGTCTCCCCCTGAGTTTCATCTCTGGTCACATGAACCGCTGTCTTTGAAGACAACATTCTGACACAGACAACGAGGTGTAGGCCAGCGTGGAGAATTGGTGGAAAGCACTGGCGGCTGCCTTCTATGATGAGGCTATTGAAAAGTTGGTACAACGCTATGACAAAAGTCTAAGTCAGAACGGCGACTACGTAGAGAAGTAGCTGAAAGGTGTAGCTAATTGTTAGAAGTAAAACATTTCTGATGTTCACTGTGGTTTCAATTTGGCAATCAATCGGAGCTTACTTTCTGAACAGGCTTCGTAGTTCTATGTTCTATGGGACTGATGACCTTAGCAGTTAAGTCCCATAGTGCTCAGAGCCATTTTTTTGTCCTTCTTTTTGTCATCATCCTTCTAACTGATTTGATACCGCCCGCCACGAATTCTTCTCCTGTGCTAACCTCTTCATCTCACAGCAGAACTGGCTCCCTATGTCCTAAATTATTTGTTGATTGAATTCAAATCTCTGTCTTACTCGTTAGACTGTTCACTCCATCCAGAAGATCCTGTAATTCTTTTTCACTTTCACTGATGATAACGATATCATCAGTGAATCTCATCATTGATTTAACAACCTAATATATGCATGTGCTTCCACTTGTTTGCCCACAATATCCCGCTGGCTACCTGTACAAAGTGTAAGCTAACGCAACACCATCTCGCTCGCAGATCGTATGAAAAGGGATTGAGGAACACTTCACATTCACACCTACGCTTGCGTGACACCACTGGTTACACGCCACATGATCCCATGTCTCCTGTGTACATATGGGGTGCCATCGACCGAGATGTTTGTGGTTTGGAATCAGCTCAGACTAATGTCTAGGAGATACGAATCACAATTGAGTGATCATGGATTGAAGTGGTTTCAAACCGATTTATGTGTCGTCTGAGTTCTGTCTGCATGAAAAAGAATGACCATTACATTATTAATTTGGTGTTCGTATTTCAAACGCTCATTAGTGTAACAATGGAATGGAATATATGTCATCTCTACATTCTCGATTCCATAGATTACATTTTTCGGAAACTTTTCCTGATTATTTGGTTTCGTTATTTACCATGGCTTCCATATCATAAAATATAGCCAAAGATGTCACCCACAAAACAGAGACTATCACTTGTCTTACTTGCTGACATTCAAAATATTTTCACTAACGACTTAATTCTCTGAGCCATGGCAGCAGTGCTCTGTTTCCAATAAAAAATTACCCACTGAAATGTTTCCAGGAAATAGCGCCCGAGATATTTACGATGTATCGGATAAAGTGAGGGCGTGTTCAGACAGTATTCAGGATTTACAGTGTCTATTCGAGTTATTTTTCTATTGTATTGTCTTCAGTGTTATGTTTCATGTTTGGAAATAATAATGTATTCCTTGTACAGCTCGAATACGTAGAGACTGCAGAAAGAAAGTCCTACGTTTCGACCCACGCTCAGACCATTGCGCAGCAAGAGTGGTATAAAGTCAGAATTGAGTACATGTTATCTGCTTCCTGCAGACGCAGTTACGCCGTGGTAAGGGTAACAGGTGCATAACAGTCTGAAATTAAGAGCTCAACTACTGGAAACGGGCTCCAGAGTTGAGGTACACGGGAAAGTACTATTTTTGTTGCTTAAACTTCTAAATTTCACACGGTCTCACCGTCAAAGTCTGGCTGTATATGGACCAAATGCAGCATCACGTCCAGCAGTAGTGAAATGAGGCAAAAAATTGACCAAGATCTCTCAGATGTGGATGATGGAGATCATGAAGTCCAGATCCTGCACCATGCGTCTTCCATCTTTTCGGAAAGCTAAACGAACATCTGGGGGAAATAGGTTTTCCACCTAAACGAACACAGCAGCTTTCGAATAGCTCCGTCGTCAAGGAGCTGGTTTTTATGGTGGAGGAATTTAACGACTGGTAGAGTTTTCTTTACAGAGAATTGACGATCATGGTGAAAAATAGTGTCTTGTACATGCGTCACTTTTACGTGTTCTGCAACTTTCAATAAAATTTACTTGTCCTAACATGTATAACTTACATTTTTGGGATTTTATCGTGGAGGAATTTAACGACTGGTAGAGTTTTCTTTACAGAGAATTGACGATCATGGTGAAAAATAGTGTCTTGTACATGCGTCACTTTTACGTGTTCTGCAACTTTCAATAAAATTTACTTGTCCTAACATGTATAACTTACATTTTTGAAGCCCTCTCAGACGTCGGTTTGATAATAGGTCTTTAAACTTGAAGTAACACATGAGGTACATTCTGTATTAGGCCATACATCCATGCTCACAGCTGTTGCAGTTCAGTCAGGATTAAAAGTTTCAGTATACATGGACTTTCATCTCCTTACTGAAGCAGTTGTCAAGGAGGGGTTCTGCATCACAAAACACTCCAGAAGTACTCAAGAGGGTCAGTAATAAGATAAGGCTGTAATTGACAAGTAGTAGTTATCCAATGCTTGTTCATCCAAGATAACGATCTTGTATGAGGGGCACTGAAAAGATAACGGGGTATCAGGATACACTTTCAGGTTACGCACTGGGGCTAGTTACATTCGAGATCATTCCTGCACTTCCAATCCTCCCCTCCCTCTTTGTGGAGTTACTAGCACATATATGTGGTTCAACCACGGTCATCCATGGGAACCTCCATCCCCTCCCGTCTCTCTCCTATGACTATGTGGTACATTCGACGTCATCCACAGGAATCTCCATACCCTCCACTTCCCCTCCTACTTGTTTGCCTTACGCAAATGGACTGCTTATGTTAAAGGTGATGAAACAACGTAATACTGGTAATGTGGTCTTATGTCATATAAAATTGGCGGAAAGCCCTCCCCATTTCTCAGCCAATAGGAGCACAATAAACTGGTAGGAAACCACTTCCCACCTCCGGGACCAGTAAGATCCAAGCTCCCTCTCCCCCTCCTCATCCTTTATAAAAAACAGACACCGTCTAAGAGGGCGTTGAAGGCCCAATGGCACCGACCGGCCACCAAGTCATCCTCAGCCTTAGGGGTCATCGAATGCAGATACGGAGGGACATGTCGTCAGCGCACCACTCCTCATCCTTCATAACTGGTTCAATTGTATAGACCTCTTCATCCAAGGTCTGTGCATCTTGGAGAGACGTTGAGGCTTGATACGTACGAATTATTGTTAACAACATTTCTATAGCGAAAAGGTTTGGAAAAATAACAGGCATGAAAATTAATTAATTATTTACAATTAATAATTTTTAATACAGTTAGTTAGTGGTATTGTTTGCTTTTTATTAAGAATTTCTTCTTTTGTTAGTTAATTTCCAAAACTGTTTCTGATGACATATATACAGGGTGTCCTGGTCTTTCAAGTGTCCCCACAGAAAGAAGTCACAGGGGTTCATGTCTGGCGAATAGGGAGGCCAATCCACGCCGCCTCCTGTATGTTTCGGATAGCCCAAAGCAATCACACGATTATCGAAATATTCATTCAGGAAATTAAAGACGTCGGCCGTGCGATGTGGCCGGGCACCATCTTGGATAAACCACGAGGTGTTCGCAGTGTCGCCTAAGGCAGTTTGTACCGCCACAAATTCACGAAGAATGTCCAGATAGCGTGATGCAGTAACCGTTTCGGATCTGAAAAATGGGCCAATGATTCCTTTGGAAGAAATGGCGGCCCAGACCAGTACCTTTTGAGGATGCAGGGACGATGGGACTGCAACATGGGGCTTTTCGGTTCCCCATATGCGCCAGTTCTGTTTATTGACGAAGCCGTCCAGGTAAAAATAAGCTTCGTCAGTAAACCAAATGCTGCCCACATGCATATCGCCGTCATCAATCCTGTGCACTTTATCGTTAGCGAATGTCTCTCATGCAGCAATGGTAGCGGCGCTGAGGGGTTGCCGCGTTTGAATTTTGTATGGATAGAGGTGTAAGCTCTGGCGCATGAGACGATACGTGGACGTTGGCGTCATTTGGACCGCAGCTGCAACACGGCGAACGGAAACCCGAGGCCGCTGTTGGATCACCTGCTGCACTAGCTGCGTGTTGCCCTCTGTGGTTGCCGTACGTGGTCGCCCTACCTTTCCAGCACGTTCATCCGTCACGTTCCCAGTCCGTTGAAATTTTTCAAACAGATCCTTTATTGTATCGCTTTTCGGTCCTTTGGTTACATTAAACATCCGTTGAAAACTTCGTCTTGTTGCAACAACACTGTGTTCTAGGCGGTGGAATTCCAACACCAGAAAAATCCTCTGTTCTAAGGAATAAACCATGTTGTCTACAGCACACTTGCATGTTGTGAACAGCACACGCTTACAGCAGAAGGACGACGTACAGAATGGCGCACCCACAGACTGCGTTGCCTTCTATATCTTTCACATCACTTGCAGCGCCATTTGTTGTTGAAAATTGTAACTACTGTAATTTCGAAAGTTTGTCCGCCTGAAAATGTACTGTTGTCCCAAGCATATTGCAACAAACGGTGCATTTCTATCGCTGCTCGTTTAGTTTTTATTGCCGTTTCAAATATACCGGTCATTTTTTAAACACCCTGTATGTAGTGGTTTACTTACAATTTTTTTTGTTCTATTTACAATGCTGTTTGATTCTTACACGCAAGAATTTGCAAAGTTACGTTTTTTACAAAGCGATTATTTTATCTGATGCCTCATATACATTTTCAATACTATGACGCAGTGGTTAGCACAATGGATTCACATTTGGGAGGACGACGGTTCAAACCCACGTACGGCCATCCAGATTTAGGTTTTCCGTAATGTACCTAACTCGTGTCAGGCAAATGCTGGGATGATTCTGATTTTCTTCCCCATCCTTGATACAATCCGAGTTTGTGCTTATGTCTAATGACCTCGATGGCGATGGGACATTGAACCCAATCCTTCTTCCTTCCTTCCAATACTATCGCGTACCATAAAAACGTATTTTTTCTAATTTTACATACAATATTTGCGTTTCAATCAGTTTCTTTCTGATTATTCTGTCTACAGTATTTACACTTTGCTTCTGGTCATTCCCTATACAGTATCCACATTATAATCGCTGTTCATTATATATTTGGGTCAAAATGGTTCAAATGGCTCTAAGCACTATGGAATTTAACGTCTGAGATCATCAGTCCCCTAGACCTAGATCTACTTAAAACTAACTAACCCAAGGACATCACACACATCCATGCCCAAGGCAGGAGTCGAACCTGCGACCGTAGCAGCAGCGCGGTTCCGGACTGAAGCGCCTAGAACGACTCGGCCACAGCGGCCGGCTGTATATATATGGGAACAATAGACTAGTACGGGAAGAAATACTACACACACACACACACACATTTATGACAAATGGTTCATCCAACTATTTGCATACACTCACTCGCGCAAATACACACACGCACACATAAGCGACCACTATTTACAAATAAATGAATACACAGTCACATACTCACTCAATGAACTCACAGTGTGAATACGATATGGTCCCAGTCCCATCCCCACAGATGTATCTCGTATGTATCTCATGGCCTCATTATCGAAAAACCATCTGGCGCACCATATGGGCTCAGTGCCAGCGCCCTCCAGCAGGCACCTCAGTAGTCAGAGCCTCTGAGACCGTACGCTGGACACCCTTAGGCCGCCTCTGGATGGCACCTACATCTCTGCTGTACGCATAAATTTTCGATCAGAGCCCCACAATATCCACACTGTGCGAACCATTCGCCTCGTCTTTCATCATGCTAAAAAATCTCTTTTTTTGCAGTGTTATTCCATAAGGATTATCGGACACATATCAGGTCGTGTCGAATTCTTCGAGGTCTGCTCTCCTGTACCCAAATGGCTCTGAGCACTATGGGACTTAACATCGGAGGTCATCAGTCCCCTAGAACTTAAAACTACTTAAACCTAACTAACCGAAGGACATCACACACGTCCATACCGGAGGCAGGATTCGAACCTGCGACCGTAGCGGTCGCGCGGTTCCAGACTGAAGCGCCTAAAACCGCTCGGCCACATGGGCCGGCAAACCTGTACCCATTTACAGGTTTCCACAATAGTGCTGATTTGGTAATTCTCCCATTTTTCATGCGCAGAACATGCCCCGCAGGTTTCAGTTTCCTTTCAACAACGATTCTGTGCAGGGTGGTTCCGCTTCTGACATCTGCATTAATGTCCGTATCATGACAGATAAGGCTGTCGATATACGAAAATCACTCAACATCTTGTAGTACTCTCTGTTGCAGTATAATTAGGGTCGGTAGATTTCCAAATTTCATGCACATTGTGTTTGTCTTATCACCGTTACTTTTTAGCCCAAAAGAACGGCCCATTCCACGTACCTTGGCAGTCATTAGTTGTAAATTTAGTGGCATTTCTGCTAGAAGAAGATCTCATCAGCAAAATCCAGGTTCGTAATCATAGACTGCTCATTCCGACGTATGCTCATGTTGGAAGTGTTAGTTTTTCTTGTTATTAAAGCTGTGAGTAATATCAAAAGGAAAAAAAAAACGTGCAGTAAGAGTTATATGTGGTATGAACTCAAGAACATCCTGTTTAGGGAACTAGGGATACTAACTACTGCTTCCCAATATATTTCTACATTAATGAAATTTGTCATTAAAAATATATCACCTTTCCAAACCAACAGCTCAGTTCATGGAATCAATACTAGAAATAAGAATAACCTTCACAAGGATTTAAAGTCACATACTCTTGTACATACTCTTGAGCATTATTCAGGAACACACATTTTCAATAACTTGCCAGCGCCCATGAATTTCTCCGTAGAACCAACTGATTTTTGTGTGTCTATATAAGTACAATATAACTTCTGCACAATTTCAGTGCAGTAATGTGTTCATTGTAAATAAGTGTGTGTGTGTGTGTGTGTGTGTGTGTGTGTGTGTGTGTGTGTGTGTAAGTAAAACATAACTTCTGCACCATTTCAGCGCAGTAATGTGTTCATTGTAAATAAGTATTAAAGTAGTTCTATTACATGTTTATTGCCTTATAAATAAAAACTCTTATTTTAAATTCAGTGCATTAGTGTTTGTAAAATGATTTTTTCATATAGTGATCATTAAAAAAAAATTACGATCATTCCACTTGGACCAGTGGATTGGTGCATTAGCTTATTTGTTTGAGTTGTAAATATTTGTCATGTATTATTGTTTTTCTGACATGTTCTACATCCTGGAGGACTTCCTCACTACGGATCAATTGGAATGAAAGTAAATCTAATCTAATGTAATCTAACAAATTGCAGTCTTGTCGGACACATGTTTTCAGGAATCTAACGAATTCAAAATCGTTCTGCCAGGGTCGTAACAGGTCAGTATGATCTATGCAAAAGTGTATTAGAAATGCCCGTGGCACTTCCATGGGATTTTTGGGAAGAATAGCTGCGTTTTCCTCACAGAAGTCCGTTGGGTAAATTGAGAGAACCGGAATTTAAGAAACGGTACTGAGCCGTGTGGCTCGATCAGCGATATTCCCGCCACCGGTATGGGTCATCCGGCGGTGTGCGCAGAGTGCGCGGTGGCGCAACGTACCGGGCAGATCGGGAGCGAGGGGTAAGCTCTAACTAGTAGGGAGCTTTTTGCTTTGGGACGCCGAGCAGTAACGTCGTTTGGGAAGTCTGGCAGACAGTACAGGCGCCGGGTGAGGCAGCCGGAAGAGCACATCCAAAAGGGGTCGTTTACCGGGGTGACGGCACCGTAGCAAATATCGCCGGCGTGGAAGCAGTCACATTACTGGGAAGCCGTTGGTGTATTTCGCTTCCTGCATGTCTCCTGGCACCGGGATCTGCGGCGACTGGCTTCGTCGAACAAGCAAGAGGGTGAGGGCCTTGCTTGTGCTGTAAATTGAAGCCGGAATCGACTACTGGGTTCAGTGCTTTTG
This sequence comes from Schistocerca americana, assembly GCF_021461395.2. Taxonomy (NCBI): domain Eukaryota; kingdom Metazoa; phylum Arthropoda; class Insecta; order Orthoptera; family Acrididae; genus Schistocerca; species Schistocerca americana. The sequence goes on along the minus strand of NC_060130.1, from coordinate 859,916,310 downwards.
ACTTTATTTTCTTGGCCGGCCGTTGCTACTCCTACTGTCCTTGAAAGTGTTAGCTTCAACTTGCTTAGTACGCAAGGTTCTAGTGAGAGCTGTATGTGATGTGATGATTAACATTTACTGGGGCCTAGAGTGCCGATACATTCTGTTTGTAGATTGCTACTGTCAGCGTTAACAGCCATCGAAAACAGTTTGGCTGGTCCTTGTCTAAGTGCCGTTTGATTATTGTATTTATATCACACAACGGAGTTAAGAAAGCCACTTGCTATAGATACACACGATTGCAATAATATTACTGTTACGTATCTGTCTGAAGTGATAGTGTCTGAGAGACACGTGTCTAACTCTAAATGAGTAGTTTCATAAATTCTTACAAGTTGCTGAGAGGCCAGTTGTTATTGTGTGTTTAAATAGTTTGAAACTGATTCTATTAGTGAAAGACCAAGAATTCCTTCAATGACAGTATGTGTATATGGTAATGAATTCTGATTTAATCACAAATATAAGTTTGGCTATTTGCTGTAAGTCATCTTGTGTTTAGCATCTGGGGGACAGATTATGTGATATACTGAATTAATGTGTTTCTAGGTACTTAAGGCAGCTGTCAGTCTGTTGTAGATACCAACTAGTTCTGGGATTTTTCGTGCCAATTTGAGGCCGTTGTTGCTCCCGTTTGGGGGTCCATGCCGAACCTGTATTTGAAACAGGTGAGTGGACGGGCGTCCACTTCTGGGCGTAGATTGTTGAATCCCACGAGGTTTCTTGGTAACAAGAAATTTTATATTTTATATCCGCTTCTGGGCGTAGATTGTTGAATCCCACGACGTTTCTTGGTAACAAGAAATTTTATGTTTTATATCCTACATTGTAGGGTGCCTGCTATTTAAGTAACGTGGTTGTGTGCCATGGTATCTGATTTGTTGTTGCCTGTACTCTGAATTACTTTGGTAATTCCAATCACTGCAGTAACGAAAAACTACATTACCTCGTTAAATGGTAGTAAATTCTTCTTCAGGTTGATCATAGTTTTTGAGTAAATTTTTAATTCATTTCACAAAATGTGTAATAGACCATAAGTGCCGTGGTTTATGAATATGTAAATTTTGAAGTAAATTGCTCTCACCTAAATGGTAATTTTAAAAATGTGTTTGGTTATGTTATTTGTCTTGTGTAAATGTGCAAAATAAGGCTTCAGTGCACCTGTCGATGGCGATTGCCTGATGTCATTTGGTCCAGTCCTACTAGCCCATATCCTATTGGGCTGAGCTTTCGTCGTTGTGTAAAAGATGGATTCCATGCTGTGCTGACACATCAAGTTCGCTGTCAATGACGTTTATCTAATTAGGAGGCCATGAGAATAAGGTAAGGTGTAGGATGGGTACAGATGCATTTAGACAACTCAGTCATTTACTGTGCGGCTGGTCCCGGCGGAGGTTCGAGTCCTCCTTCGGGCATGGGTGTGTGTGTGTGTGTGTTTGTCCTTAGGATAATTTAGGTTAAGTAGTGTGTAAGCTTAGGGACTGATGACCTTAGCAGTTAATTCCCGTAATATTTCATACACATTTGATCAACTCAGTATGTGAATGCAGTGAAACATAAATATACTAAAATTAATACTACGTACTCTTCGTACTTTAGCTGTTCACCTCAAATACATATTTCAGGAGCTCTTCCAGGAATCGTTAATTTAGTCTTCGTTCAGATGGTTGGCTCTGAGCACTATAGGACTCAACAGCTGAGGTCATCAGTCCCCTAGAACTTAGAACTACTTAAACCTGACTAACCTACGGACATCACACACATCCATGCCCGAGGCAGGATTCGAACCTGCGGCCGTAGCGATCTCGCGGTTCCAGACTGAAGCGCCTAGAACCGCTCGGCCACTCTTGCCGGCCTTCGTTCAGATAGATTGAAAGATAGTCCCCACTAAATGAGGATTAGTGTCTTGTTGAAGCTACATTAGTTACAGAGATATCGGGCAGAATGTCGTTTTCCGCATAGCGGTATAGTAAATTTTACGCATAGTACCTTAGAGGACAAACACCTAAGTTCAACCACGTTTGTCATCGAATTCCAGTACGTAGTTTAGGAGAAATCACAATATTTCTAACGTAGGATTAATCCGTTTTGAACATCGAATCAAAAGCTATCGTATGAGGGAGTTCGTGATATCGTACAGAAATAGGGGAATACGTTAAATCGGATAAGGACGAAATGGAGTACGGTACCAACACAAAGGCAGTCTAGTTCTCGTGTATCCAATTTGTAATTACTGTGAAAAAAAGGTTTTTCTAAAATTAAAGTACTTCCATTTCGAAAATGCAGAAGGAACGCGAAGAGAATATTTGAGATGAGGCACAAACGTATCCTGAGAACCGATACTTCACAAAATTGACGGTTAAGAGAAAGTGCTAAAACTTTTTTATTGAAAGGGAGGTGAATTGACACGTAAAATGTAAAGAGCAAGCCTGAAACCAGAGGAGCGAACATTTTGGTAGCTGTTGCTCATCGTCCTTGTGGCAGCTACACAACAAATAGTGGTTCCTCTGAAGTGTGTAAGTCACGAGTTCCAGAATGAGATTTTCACCCTGCTGCGGAGTGTGCGCTGATATGAAACTTCCTGGCAGATTAAAACTGTGTGCCGGACCGAGTACCCGAACTCGGTACCTGTGTCTTTCGCGGGCAAGTGCTCTACCAACTGCGCTACCCAAGCACGACTCACGACCCGTCCTCACAGCTTTACTTCTGCCAGTACCTCGTCTCCTACCTTCCAACAGGTGCCGAGTTCGAGTCACGGTCCGGCACACAGTTCTAATCTGCCAGGAAGTTTCAAGTCCAGAGCTGTTCACAATTCTCCCGCAACCAGGTTCTATTTGTTGTTCTAGTCTTCAGTCCGAAGACTGGTTTAATGCAGCTCTCAATGCTACTCTATCTTGTAGGAGCCTCTTCATCTCCGAATAACTACTGCAGCCTACATATTTCTAGATCTGCTTACTGTATTCATCTCTTGGTTTCCCCCTAGGATTTTTACAACCCACACTTCCCTACAGTAATAAATGGACGATCCCTTGCTGTCTCAGAATGTGTCTAATCAACCGAAACCTTCTTTTGGTCAAGTTCTGCCAGAAATTCGATATCTCCCCAAGTCTGTTCAGCACCGCCTCGTTACTTACGTGATCGACCCATCTCATCATCAGCATTCTTCGCTGGTACCACACTTCGAAAGCTACTACTCTGTTTTATCCAAACTGTTTATTATCCATGTTTCAATACAGTACATTGCTACGCACCATACAAATACTTTAAGTCTTCCTGAAACTTAAATCTGTAGTCGACGTAAACAAATTTCTCTTTATCAGAAAATTCTTTCTTGCCACTGCCAGTCTACATTCTATATCCTCTCTAATTCGGCTATCATCAGTTATTTGTTTGCGGAGCGGAGTGGCCGCGTGGTTTGAGGCGTCATGTCACGGACCGAGCAGCCCCTGCTGCCGGAGGTTCGAGTCCTCTCTCAGGCATTGGTTTGTGTGTGTTGTTCTTAGCATAAGTTAGTTTGAGTTAAAGTAGTGTGTAAGCCTAGGGACCGATGACCTAAGCAATTTTTTCCCTTAGAAATGGTCCAAATGGCTCTGACCACTATGGGACTTAACATCTATGGTCGTCAGTCCCCTAGAACTTAGAACTACTTAAATCTAAGTAACCTAAGGACGTCACACAACACCAAGTCATCACGAGGCAGAGAAAATCCCTGACCCCGCCTGGAATCGAACCCGGGAACCCGGGCGTGGGAAGCGAGAACGCTACCGCACGGCCACGAGCTGCGGACCCCTTAGAAATTCACACACATATTTTAACATCAGTTATTTTGCTGCCCTAACAGCAAAACTCATCTACTACTTTAAGTGTCTTGTTTCCTAATCTGATTTCCTTAGCATCACCTAATTTAATTGGACTACACTCCGTTATTGTTGTTTAGCTTTTGGTGTTCATCTTATATCCTCGTTTCAAGACAGTATGTGTTCCGTTCAACTGCTCTTGGAAGTCCTTCGTTGACACTGACAGAATTACAACATAGTCGGATAACCTCAGTTTTTATTTCTTCTCCCTGAGCTTTAATTCCTTCTCCATATTTTTCTTTGGTTTCCTTTACTGGTTGTCCAGTGTACATACATCGGGATACGCTGTAACCGTGTCAAATTCTTCTCAACCACTGTTTCCCTTTTATGCCCCTCGACTTTTATGACTGCCGTCTGGGTTCTGTACGAGTCGTAAATCATTGCGGTCCTTGTATTTTACCTCTGCAACCTTCAGAATTTCGAAGAGTGCTCCAGTCAACATTATCAAAAGCTTTCTTTAAGTCCACAAATGCAATAAATGTAGGTTTGACTTTCCTTAACCTATCTTCTAAGATAAGTCGTGCCGTTGGTATTGTCTCACGTGTTCCTTCTTTTCTCCGAAATCCAAACTGCTCTTCCCGAGGTCAGCTTCTGACAGTTTTTCCATTCTTCTGTAAGGAATTCGTGTCAGTATTTTGCAACCGTGCCTTATTAAACTGTATACCATTGTAAACTCACATGCACCAACAAATGAGAAAAACAGAACACAAAAAGAACAAACAGAAATTTTTTGGCAGGAACTGTCAAACACCTTAGACCAGATTTCATCCAAAAACACAATAATATTGTTGGGAGACTTTAATGCTCAAATCGGCAAAGAACGTCATCACCAATCCACAGTAGGCAAATTCCCTGCACATAAAAGAACCAATGCAAATGGAGAAAGATTTATTAGTTTATGCAGAGAACATGACATAGTTCTAAAGTCACCATATTTCAAAAAACTCCCTAGAAAACAAACTATATGGGTATCCCGGAATCCAGTCTGTGGGGAGAAACAACTTGACCATGTTGCTATAAGCAGACTGTCTGCATCAGAGATACTCAATGTAAAAGTTGCTAAGAGTGCAAGTCTAGATTGAGATCACTATCTATCTGTCGTTAAATTCAAAATTAGACCAATATATAAAAGAAAGAGCGAAAATCAACCTAAAAAGTTTGACACTCAGAAATTAACCAAGGAACACAATTTCAGGACCCTTTTGGAAAAGACAACACCTAAAACATGGGAGCAACTTCAAAAAGATATGGTACGGACAGCAGAAGAAACCATTCTCCTTACCAAAAAATGGAAACATGCCTGGTGGAATGATGAGTGTGACAAGCAAATCCTAACAAGACAACGAGCTTGGAACATTTGGAATGCCAACAAAAATGATAAAAATAGGAACTCCCTAAAAGAAACCCGGAAGCAAGCTTCAAAAGGCCTTAAAAAGATCCAAGTTCAATACATAAAAGACCAACTAGCATCAATAGACTCCAACTTCAAACAGAACAATGCTAGGGACTTTTACAAAACCTTCAAAAGTAACTTAAAGAAACACTCTCCTCCTAGTCTATTTTCCACGGACCCAAAAACGCAGAAAACTGCATACAATAGCATAGAGAACTGTAGAATACTTGCTGAATATTTTGAAGAACTACATAACTATTATCCACCGAAAGAAAAATTTAATTTCAATATTGTAAACCCAACACAACCAGACTCCAAGCCGCCAACCACAGAAGAAATAAAAGAAATCATAAAAGAGCTTCAAAGTAATAAAGCCCCTGGAGAGGATAATATAGTTGCTGAACTATGGAAGTACTCTAGTGACAACATGATACAGTGTCTATTAGAAATACTGAAAAGAAATCTGGACAACACACAGCTTACCACCAGACTGGACATCTGCATTAATACATCCACTACACAAAAAAGGGAAGAAAACAGATCCTAGCAATTATAGGGGAACCTCCCTCTTACCAGTGACCTATAAGATCTTGTCTAAGGCGCTTTTACAAAGAGCAGAAGAGATACTTGACAAACAGCTAGGAGAGTATCAGGCTGGATTTAGGAAGGGAAGGTCATGTGCAGAACAAATACTAAATTTAAAGAACATAATAGAAATGAGGTAAATCAGGAACTTAAAATATGTAATTACTTTTGTGAATTTTAAAAAAGCCTATGATTCAATTGACAGAAATACACTGCTTGATATCTTAAAAGAATTTGGACTCGATGCTAAAACAACTGCAATAATTAAAGGTACTTTGACAAATACAAAATCGAAAGTAAAATTTAGGGGAGAGCTCTCAAAATCGTTTGAAATAAAGTCAGGTGTTCGACAGGGAGATGGTCTGTCACCTCTGCTTTTCAATTGTGTCTTGGAGAAGGTAGTTCGAGAATGGAGGAAGGCCATCAATACTAAAGGGATTCAACTAGGGAGAAATCCAAACAAGATCACTGTCGACTGTTTAGCCTTCGCAGATGACATGGAATTGATTACAGATTCACTAGACAATGCCCAAGAACAAATAAGAGAACTACAAAAACAAGCAGCCAAAGTAGGACTACAAATATCCTATGAAAAAACAAAGTTTATGATAAACATCTGTGATGCTGTAACTACGTAGGCTTTCCCGGCGTAATAAGTCTTGAAAGTCTTTTCGGGTGTGCTGCCGGATCCTAAAATCAACTTGACTCGATATTTCGGCGATCCAACTGTTCGCCATCTTCAGGGAATGCTGCTTCTGCTGATGAGTCCCGCTGAGAACTGACGCAAGATTGCAATTCGACGTCCTATATAGGCCACCGTTCAGTACACGGCGCATGCGCCGCCCATCACGGTTTCTGACTTCCAAAACAGGGAGGTGGCGCCGCCCTTAGTGAAACACTGCTGGCAACGATATATCGCAATCAAGGCCGCACCGAAGAACATTCTGTTTTAATGCGAGATAATACAGGATTCCACGTTTTGCTAAGAGGAAACCCATTGTCCCTGTTGATTAAATTATCAGCCAACCTAATTTCGATCGCCTCTTTATACACGCTATTCCAAAAACCGGAAATGTTGGCAATTACAACAGTTTCCTCAAATTTCATTTTGTGTCTCTCATTCAGACAGTGTTCTGCTACGGCCGATTTTTCCGGCTGTTGTAGCCTCGTGTGACGGCGATGTTCCACACACCTGTCATGCACTGTGCGAATCGAACGGCCAACGCAAGCTTTCCCACATTGACACGGGATTTTGTACACCCCGGGTTTCCTAAGTCCCAAATCATCCTTCACAGAGCCGAGCAGAGCCCTAATCTTAGAGGGTGGACGGAACACACTCTTAATGTTAAAACTCCTTAAAATTCGTCCAATCTTAAACGATAAGCCTCCAGCATAAGGAAGAAAGGCCACAGATCTATGTTCCTCTTCGGATACCTCCGGAGACGGTCCCAATTCCATAGCCCGACGAATCTGATTCTCGGTGTATCCATTTTCCTTAAAAACGGTCATCAAATGCTCAAGTTCTTGGGTTAAGCTGTCTGCGTCGGAAATGGCATATGCTCTCCGTACCAAAGTCCTAAGGACGCCACTACGTTGGTGTGGTGGATGACAACTCTTAGGGTGCAGATACAAATCTGTGTGTGTCGGCTTACGGTGAACGCTGTGTCCCAAAGTTCCATCTGGTTTTTTTTATAAACCATTTCGTCTAAAAATGGAAGCATCCCATCATTTTCAACCTCCATAGTAAATTTGATACGGGGATGAAGACAGTTGAAGTGGTCCAAAAACCTGTTAAGAGCATCACGTCCATTGACATTTGCTTCAGGGCTCTGGCAAAAACAAGAATAGGACAATAACGGTTGGTAACTGGTGGATGACTTAGGTGGCTCGTACTTTGCCGTACAGATGGTGTGTCTGTGCGACTATTCCAAATTTTTAATTAGACTCTCTTCGCTGTGTTAGGTTGGACAGTCTCGATAACTGAACACAAATCCACATCATAACGCGATATCGCGCACTTAGTCGCAGCTACATACAGTTAAATAGCTATGCCTATGAACTTTGTCTTTCAGTGAGGAGTTTCTTATAATTAATCCTGTGCGGAAACAGAATTAGAATTTCTAAAAAGGCTCCGCAAATATTTGACGTGAACATATTGATTCAGAATATATAAGAGACCTATTTGAGTGCCTACAACTGCATATTAGCCCAAGAAATGTTTCATGCATTTCCAAGTGGTTATACTCATCAATACTAGATTTTTGTCTGAATTATCTAGGTATATGTTTACGTAGCCTTCATGCTAGTACTTTGTAAATAATGTCTCTGAGTTAATTGATAATACAGCTTACTTTCTGAAAAAAAAGATTCGTTCGACACGCTAGTTGGTACAGAACAAATCTTGTCTGTTACAATACTTTTTACTTGATATGCGAAGCGCAAATTCATTTAAACACGCACAAATTTTACACATGTCATACCAGTACTACGTAATTGTTCTTATTTTTATTTGACTGTTGGTGGAATATTTGAATGTATTGATATCGAATGTGCAACACTCACTACCCGTTAATCTCATTTCTCCCTGCAGGGCATCAGCGAGCGATAAATATTTCAGCTCCCCTGCTCCGAGCCTCAAACAGACGTCGTGTCGACAGCCAGCGCGAAAAAAAGTATGTTGCAGTAACACACAAACTTTCGTTTCGAATTGTGTATTTTCATTATTCATTTTGTAACTCCAGAACCAACTATTCCATTAGGCATGCACGAGTGCTGCTCATCATGACGTTCTCGATCTCCACTTTTGTGTCAAAAAAGGAAAAAAATACGTCACTAACAGACATTTTATTGTCATATGTAGGTAGTGACCTTTCATTACCGATGATGGAGTGAAGTAGGTATCAGTGAACGAAAACTCTGCCACTACTGTGGATATTCAAATAAGGCTCAATTAAGGACACTTTTTACCTCGTCTTCTACTCTATTTTCGACTTTGATGCAATAGAAAGACAGCTACGAATACACAACGAAAGGATGGAAAACTTTCAGTACTAGTTTACATTTAAAAGGAAAGAGATTTTTTAAATAAGAAATTTCGAGAAAGGGTTTGGCCACAGGTAGTAACTGGACAATCAGTCATCAATAATAGTCACAATCAATGTGTGATACTCTATTTTCAGTTTATAGCGCAGATTAGGAAAATCCATTAACGAGAGGCAGTCTTTGAATTTATGGTATCAGAAGAAATGTTATTTGACGTCATATTTGTTACGAAAATTGCACGCAGGAAGGGCGTTTTGACGCTATCCCTGTCGCAACGCTTTATGGTTCTTTGAATGGATTGTGTGGGTCACTTCGAATAAGTCAAAATAGCATGATAAATAAAAGCATTTATAGGAATGTGCGAGAGTTTGCAGGAATAACATTAACGAAACAGCTGTTTTCGGAACTCAGGAAATAAATGATTACAGTTGTCGGAGGGATTTATGGTGCAAATTTGTTTTATGTAAGACAGATGTCCCTTTAATAAGAACATTCTATTGCAGATCGTTAGTGATCCGTTATTGGCGCAGCAAGTAAACTGCAGTACACTAGTCTAAGCGAATATTACCAATCAAATTAAAACTTGTGCAATGCGCGGTATTTCCAGCGGTGAACACAAAGTCGGACTGTAGTAAATCTACGCCGCTGTGTCGTAAACAGCAGATTTTCAATTAATACTGGGAGCGAGTTTATGGTTATGGCTCAAATAATCAATAATAAATAGGCAACATCTGCTTATATTTAGAACTGAGTGGGAAATATGGAAAGGTTTTTAATTGTCATGTCCCTTTCCTTTTTAATTTCAACCGCTTAAGACGAATATATATTGCTTCGAAACAGAAGTTAAATACCCCTAATGGATCGAAACTCTTGGCTGTTATTAAGAGTGTAGACTTTTGTGTTCGTATTTCGTGTGAGCCTACAGTGTCTGTTTTGATGGAGACTATTTTGATTACATAAAACAGATCAAAGTTCCGTATTTCAAATGTGAGATACAAACTTACTTGAAAGCAGGATATTATGTGAAATCACCAATGCAGTCAGTTTCCAACGTATTGAACTTTAAAAATGGAATCACTGCACGCAGTAAATAACGCAGAAAGATTGATGACATGAAGGTAATTGCAAAGTATGTAATGTATTAATAGTAACCTCAGACTTTTCGCAGATGATGCTGTTATGAACAATGAAGTTCATTGTGAAGGAAGCTTCCTAAATCTTCATTCAGATATAGATAAAATTTCAAAATTTCAGTGTGGTGTTAAGTTTGGTAACTTGCTTTAAATGTTCAGAAATGTAAACTTCTGCACTTTACAAAACGGAAAAATGCAGTACGCTATGACTAGAGGTCTGCGTGGATAAGAAAAGTGCAGTCCGCACCGCATCCGAAAGTTCCTAATCCGCAACCGCATCCGCATCCCCAGCAATTAATCCGCATCCGCAAGTTCCTTATCCGCATCCGCATATATTTAAGTTTTGAATGAGTAATTAATAGTAATAGACAGTAGTAAGTAGAATTATGGTATGTAATGACATAGTTATTGTTAGGGTGCCATTTATGCGACAACTTAACTACTTTTGACTTCTTAAATCACAGGAAATGCTCTATACCTACTCTAAAGCAGACCATTATCCAACAGGAAAGCATTGGCGCTCCGGAGCACACACAGTAGCGGCTCGGATGTCGTGAAATTGGAAACGCTATTTAAAAAAATAAAATTCAATGTAATAGTATTAAATGAGGAAAATACGTGTATAGAAACTATTACGTTTCGCTGCTCTTGTGCCAAGGCAGCTGAAAATGACGATGGTTTTAAACTGTTACTAGCACATTGCATCATTTACCGTCAGTTTTTTTGTACTCACTGCTTGGATGTGTCAAATTTTGAAGCCATTCATGTCAGCTGATGATTATATTATAGCTTACGCGTTCAGTCCTCGTCATTTCCAGGTGGAAATATTTACAGTATTAGGCCTACACTGCAAAACGCTGGCGCACCTGTGAAAAAGTTAAACTGCCAGCAATAATTGACGTTGTCTGGAAGAAATAACTCGACTTCCGAAGAGTGACAACAAAATCAGTGGTTATAGAAATTAGGAGTCCATTTAGCTTTAGCTAAAAATACGATTGAAATCTCGAACTTCACCTTTTGGGTGACTTATCGAATTAGGACCTGGCGATAAATGATATGTCTGTTTCATTCTGAACTAAACAAAGTTTTTCACACTTTAAAACATCCTCAACATTTGTCTAAATTACTAAGACAAAATTTGCAGTAGATTTCGCAGTAAATATTTTCAATGTTAAAAAATAAATTTTTTTCAGAGTTTAATGGAACTGCAAACGATTTCAAGAAGTCTATATAAAATTCACTGTCCCATAACTTCAAATGTTAGGCACTGTTCCCTGTTAAGCAATACCGAGTTGCAGTTAAAATGTTCAATTCTGTTACGAATTTCAGCCCTTATCTTTACTAATTGGCTGGTAAATTAAAAGACACATTATTATTTTGGATGATCTGAATATTTTGTAAGTTTTCAATGTGATCAGAATAATCTTTCACGGGCTATCGCAGTCACAGCTTGTTGGTGGTCGTGAGCCGTAGTTTGAAGTCCCACTTGTAATTAATTACTAGCCCCTCCGTGCCACCGCTTCGGCCGGGCTGTTTCACTGTTCACAAAGAGCGACAATGCTTGGCGGCTGCAGATGTTACTGTAGTGCACGCTAAAATTTAGGTAGGCACTTATGAGATCATAATTACCTAGTTTAATAATATTGACGTGTTAGCTGTTGAATGTTCTTGTTGCGAAGAGTAAAAACTTAAAATTGAGCTCTTTACTATGAAAATTACAACAAAACAAATTGCTTGTTAAATATATCCTTCTTTTACCTAATGCTACTTAAACGATCTTGTTGGGAATAGTAAAAATACTAACAATATGTCGAGGAAATTCTTTAATAAAAACTCACAGGCTTCAGATTAAATATTTTCATCTTCTGCTTGCTTCTGATTCAAATTCTGTAAAAGAAAGAATCAGCTGAAAAAAAAATTGTAACTAATTCAGATAAACCCAAAAAATACAGTGAAGTAAGAGAAGCTGTACAAGCACCTTTTTACTTTGGAAGTTTACTATGCAGGAACATGATGTCATCAATCGTCTGTGGCTTCAAAGACGTGCGTCGGTCCTGCATTATTTGTGCTGCAGTAGAGAAGCTTCCCTCAGATGGCGCGCTGGACGCTGGAATGCAGTGCACGAAGAATGCGAGTTTGGAAAGACGCGGATAGACGTTTTCACGTCCATGCCACCTAACTATCAGGTCGACGCCTTCCGAATATTGGACTTTATCATTCGTATATATGAGAATTTCATCTGACGCAAAGTCAAGATCTCTCGTCGATTCATCTTCTGAGGAATCTTCAAATTCATTAAAAAGTACGTCAGACTTCAGTTTTTTTGTAGGAATTCCAGATGTTGTTTCCCCCTTATCTTTTAACTGTGGACAATTTCTCGCAACATAATTGTTCGCTTCCTTTACAACTTCATCTTTTTCGGCACTGCTAAGAAATTTTAGGTTTTTATATTTTTAATTCAAAAACGTTGCAAGTTTATCGTTTACTATTATGTCCCATTTGCTGCTTAAAATAGATTTGGCTCTACTCTTTAAATCTATCAGAAATGGGCTGTCGCCATAATTTTTTTTTCAAGGAAGGAGAGAAATTTTAACTTCCACAACACACATAAATAAAGCGTAGGGGTTTTGGAGGCTTCGAGATCACAAGAAGCTATTTTAAATGGTGTCAGAAAGGTTATTATATCTTCCAACATCCTCTTGTTTATAAAATCAATCAAATTATCTTGAGTTTTCTGTGACAAAATTGACAGAACTTCAAACCATTGACAATTAATAGACTCAAACATATCCAATTTACTGTTTCATCGTGTGTCTCTATCTCCTTTCAATGACTTCTGGAGGCGATTCTGAAGACCAGATCTTTTAAAGGAAGTTGTAATAGCCCGACAGGAATTTATTAGTCGCTGCACGTCACTCTTCTCATCATTCACATCTCCTCGAGTCGTGAGCTCCAGCACAGCATTAAGAATGTTTGCTGACCACGAGAGCCTCTTGTATTGGCGAAGTGCTGCCACAATATTTGGACCTCTATCCGTAACGAACACGATGTTATTCACAGCACTGAATAAATCGAACGACCGTAGTATCTTAATTAATTTAAGTTTATTGTTTTCTCCTGTTTTTTTTTAATCTCACTCTCAAAATTTCTGGTGCACAACACTCGATCCTCAAGTTTCACTTCTTCATAATTAACATAATGTGCAGTCACTCCCATATAGTTTATTTTACGGTAAGAATCAGTCCATAAATCGACAGTTAGTGCTCCACCTATATCTCTGAATATATTCTTCACTTCTGCGGAGACAGTTTCACGCAGACGATCGGCCGTTTCCTTCAAATTTCTGGATATGGTGGTTGGATGAGGTAGCAGTTCCTTAGCACTCACTGCACCGCACTTGGCCCCCACATCAGTAAGAAACTGTACCGTCTCGAAAAACCCAGATCCACACGCAACTTCGAATGGTAAAATGCCTTTGCTAACAAGATTGATGAGTTTTTCTGTCGCGGCTGTCTTCAAATTTGGCGGAACTCCAGGAACTTTCACGTCTCTCTTGGTATTTAAATAAGTAATTATGCTACTTTGTCCAGCCTCACACGAATGTTTTAGCAAATTTGAAGTTCCACTTTTGTGTCCAGTGTAGGAATATACTTTTTTACATGCAAAACAAGCCACTATATCTTTTATCTTTTCGTTGCCATCAAATACGTATCCGATTTTTTTACAAATTTGCGATTTCAATTTGTTTTCCTTCACTAATGTAAAATCACCTTTTTTCACCTTACACGAAATTGTATCCATCGATATGGTGTTCATTTGAAGAAAGAACTCTCACTGATATTTGCTACGATGCATGTTGTCACTCGGTCACTACAAAGCGCTAACTGAAGGCAGCGGAAAATTGCAACGGGCACCTGTCTGGTAAACAGTGGGCAGGTTTGCCATCCAGAAAGCAGTTCACAGGCCACACAACAGACACGGTCGCGGAAACGGATTAGGGGCAGGTCTCTTGGGTACAGCTACGTCGGTCGTAGCCAGGGGCTGAGGACAACAGACATCCGCTCTACCCGGGCCCTGCAAGATTCCAACAATGTCAACAGACTTGAAGTTTTCAACTATCATTGCAACATATGTACTGGGCAGATGTCTTGCTCATTATCCGCGGATGACCCGCGGATATCCGCGCCGGTCGCGATATTCACCAACTCGTACAAATAGCTGGATGTGACACTACTTAGGGATACGAATTGGAATGGTCCATAGGTTCAGTAGTGGGTAAAGCAGGTGGCATACTTCACTTTATTGGTAGAATACTGGGGAAATGAAATCAATCTACAAAGGAAATTGCTAACATATCACTCGTGAGACACATCTTAGAATGAAACTTCCTGGCAGATTAAAACTGTGTGCCGGACCGAGAACTCGAGTTCGAGTCTCGGTCCGGCACACAGTTTTAATCTGCCAGGAAGTTTCATATCAGCGCACACTCCGCTGTAGAGTGAAAATTTTATTCTAGAGACATCTTAGAATACTGCTCCAGTGTGTGGGACCCTTATCAAATAGGACTCGTAGGGGATATTGAATGTATACAGAGAAGGGCAGAACGATTGGTCACTGGTTTGTTTCATCCTGGGAGCTTGTCAAGAGATGCTGAATAAACTGAAATGGCAGACTCTTGAAGACGTAAAATATACCATGAAAGCCTGCTTACAAAGTTTCATGAACCAGAACTAAATGATGACTCTAGGAATGTTCTACAACATACTACATATCGCGAGGATAAGGTTAGGTTAATTACAGTACGCACAGACGCCTCTACACGATCATTCTTCTTGCACTCCATACTTGAATGAACAAGAGGAATCCCTAATAAATGGTATAATGGAACGTACCCTCCGCTATGCAATTCATAGTACTCTGCAGAGTGTCAGTACATATGTAGATGTAATGAAAAGAATACAGCACAGGATTTTCTTGAACAAATTCAGTATGTAGTATATAGTTCTGTCATTGTATAAAAAACTTTTATTCTTGTTACGAATGAAATGTGTAGCTACGTTTATGCTTATACGAGAAACGGCTTTCATTCTATTCATATTCAGTGCTTCGTTGGAAATTATTGTAGTGGTACGTGGAAACATACAGCGCTCAAAGGTAACAACTTTTATGTCAAACACTCGGCAAAGAATAACGTTACTCCTGAAGTAGAAGAGTTAAACTAGAGCAATTTTATCTAAAAATGCACAATTAAATACCAAACGTGTGCTTTGAACTCTTCAGTAGAAAGTTGTGGTGGAAATTAGTTGATAGCGAAATAAATATCTAGCATGAAAATCGTAAAACGCTCTCATTCCGAATGTATAAAAGTTCTCTATTGAACTGTGCAGTGTCACAAATGTGTATCTAATTACATAGCAGCAATCTTCACGCCACTAGGGAACAGATTGTCTTTCTAGCTGTTGCGAAAATTTTCCATGGAACCTCTTATGCGTGGAAGATCTAGTCGGCGTTGGGATCTACACCACTCTGGGCGCCGTTTCCACGTCTAAATGAAGCCAGTAGGCCCTGCAGTGCACAATTTTTTTACAGGACACTCGTACTGACAGTTTCTTTTGAAGATGGCACTGTCTGGAAGGTATATTCAGATCGGAAAGTCGTCACTAGGTTGCAGACCACTGACAATTTCCCGCTGAGCAGGTGTGTACAAGTATTTGTGTGCGTAGCGAAAGTATCGATTCCAGATGCTTCATAGCCAGAATATTTTGTGTTCCGTTACTATCAGGTTAAATCTTTAGCGTTATGATTTGTTTTGTTAAAGCGTATTTTATCTTATTGTCCAGGTCGAAGAACAGTCACCATCATTTAGGTGCTTCATAAAGCGCTCAAACTTGTGGCTCTTAAATGACTATACAGAGTAGCTTTCAGATAATTGAGAGCACAACTGCTAAAGAACTTTCATCCAGCATGTTAAAACATCAGTAATAATGAAGAAACCAAAAACTTACCAGCTAAACATTCAACAAAAAAATTTGAAACTGCTATCCAGATAGCTGTGGCTGACTGATATACTCTAAATTACGCTTAAGCTTTTCTGTTTCAAAAAATTATGATGCTTATGAGATAAAATATCTCCTCCTTAAAAGCGAACAGTAAATGCAGAGTAATTAAAACAATTTTTAGATGTGTTTAGACTGCTGACCACTAACGTAGAAACGGGAATGAGCTTGCCAATCAGATACACGTTCTAAAATCTACACCCTAACGAGTTACGGAGAACACCGAACCTTACACACAGTATTGAAAACTGCTAATCTCGTCTAATTGTCTCTTAAAGTAGAAAGCAAAAGTACAGATAATTGATACGCATTCAGTGGAGCATAAGTAATAGTTTCTCTCTTGTCAGCAATGCAAGCAGTACAGTGAGCCTAAATATCATGTACAGTTAGTGATGCGACACAAGTACCATATACTGGAAGAAACGATTCGTCCGTCATGAACGCCCAATTCGAAGTTCTTGTGAGCTAACTCAAGACGTATACATTGGGTGTCAAAAGTATTCTACCGCTCTGATGCTGACTTTTTAACCGGAATGTTGTGTAAACTCAAGCTGACACACGTCTTAAGAAATAAAACACATATCGAATTGTGGAACGAGTTTCAAGGAAATCGGCGGTCTCATTTCAAGGGAACCGTCCAGCTATTTACCTTAGCTAAGCAGTTTAGTAAACATGGAAAAACTGAATGTTGATGTCTGGTACGGAATTTGAGCTGTATTTACACTTTCTGCCAGTCACTCTCAGCCGCTCACAATCACACTGATGCATAGTAAAGCTCCCTAACAATTATGCCACAACGTTTGAAGGTATGGTAACGTGTATTACGCTACCGTAAACAAACACCTTCTTGAAACTTCCTGGAAGATTAAAACTGTGTGCTGGACGGACACTCGAACTCGAGACCGTTGCCTTTCTACCGATTGAACTATGCGAGCACGACCCACTACCCGTCCTCACAACTTAACTTTCCCCAGTACCTCAACTTGTAGTTAGTAAAGAAAAGTAGTGTGGGACGAATTGGTGGCAGACCCCGAAGGACTGGCTCAGCCACCTGTTTGCAAAGGTTTTCTCTATCCTCCGCTCCCGCAGGCAGTTTTCCTTCACGAAGTATGAGAGCTGGGGGCAGAATTGTATCTGATAAGTGTAGGTGACTGTAATGGGTATGTGTGGAGTGTAGTGTCACGTTCGTGTTGCAGATGACGAGGGAACATAGATGATACCCCGCCCTGGCATGTAGCGTACTCCTCCCGAAAAGCACCAACAAGACCCCCGAGCATTGCGTCCCCATCCGATGGAAAGATCATCAATAGTGTCGCATGCGTTCACTTCATGAGGCACTGCGGAGAGGTTTGGAATTTAATCGAAGACATAGGCGCAAAGACCGGTGATGGGAAACATTATGCCACCAGCTTTCCTCTCATTGCCGGCCAAATACTGGCCGTGAAAATTTCGTCCAGCATCAGTATTCTAACCGGCGTATCTCCGAGTCGAGCACCACCTTAGAGAAGTGCGTCTTTTTTTTAAGGAACCGCTGCAGGAGCTTGGCAATGGGTAGGGCAGGGGTACGATACCCGAGGCCTGGCCAACCCGCCGCCAAACCCTCATATCGTGTTCTAGGATCGAAGGATCAGGGAGAGAATCTAGCGGGTTTGTCTGTGTTTTATTAATTTAATTTTTATTTTCATTTTATTTTATTTTTATTTTATTTGTTATTTTTGGAATTAATTTCCTGCTATTAAAACAAGACCCTACGACGTCAGAGTCGTCTTCTCGTCTTTTGGTAGCGGTTCCCCCCTATTCCATCCGTAGTGGATCAATATGCTCCAGGATTCTTCTTCAGTTTCAGCGTCTCATACCCAGAACGCCCCAGTGAGCAGGAGGGTCCGCAAATAACGAACCTAAATAATTACCGAAGTGGGCCCCGTACATCAGGTGGCGGTTGAAGCCTGCATGTGTCATCAGTAGGGACCAAAATTAGTGCGATTTTGTGAGCGTCACGAAATATATGGCAAAGGGCCATGCCTTTGAGCCAGTTAACATCATTCGTCCTGGTCGGTGGAAAGTATACGCCGTCGGGGTGCAATATATCACCCAGGGAGATGGACTCCGGCAATCACGGCAAGAGTAATGCCGACATGCGCGGCGTGAGTAGCCAGCACTCGCTGTTCGCCGCACGTCAGGAGGTGTGCACCCGAGTCAACGACTGAGCATGTCGGGCACAGGGAGTCGTCAATCAGATGAATGGAATATAGCCTCTGACGAGTAGCACAATGAATGCACCGTCGTAGGTAGAAAATGCGTGTGTACTGCTCGCCACACCGTTTTCCTGCCAATTTTGGAATGTCTGTCAGCGACCGTATTGACAGGCTGCTGCTGCAGCTGATAAAGACGATAATAGTCTTTCGTGTTGCGCATCCGTGTCGTCGAAAGGTTTGGTCTTAAGTAGCTTATGTCAATCAAGAACACTCTGTTGTGGACGAGTGCCGATGAAATCTGTCCTACAGAAACCGGGGGATGCAGAGAGTGTGGTGCCACTTAAGCTATCAGTGTGCCCATCAGACTGGCGTGGGCAGAGGTCCATGTGCGACGCATAGTGTTGAGATAAAGCGATCGTGCACGGTTATAGACATGAATGAAACCGATATCGCCCGCCCGCTGCGGCAGTGCCAGTGTGGCGTATCGGTCTTCAAAAACAAGACTAGCGCTCATGAAATGACCATATGCTGGTTGAAATCTGTCGGACATTGTAACCGTCAACGGAAGAACGTGCGCAAAATAGTTCAGTTTGGAGGTAAGATAGGTGTTGACGTAACGTGTTCATAGGAGTATGTCCATTCGACGCAATTTGTTGTCCTGTATCAGAGCATGTGTCTGGTGTAGTAGCCGGTGGAACGTAGCCGCTCCTGTGCGGCGAACGTTGCTACAGAAATGCACTTCTGAACATTTGAGTATGGGCACCTTGTCAAAAGGCACCGCCGTTGAATGGGAAAGCTCCCCTCCGACATCCATGTATTTTGTCTTCACATTGATGACGCTCCCATCGACCGCCCCGCACTGGCGTAGCCACTGAAGCGCCACGTGCATGTCATCCTTTGCTCTGGCGAGGATCAAGACATCTTCGGTGAATGCACCACAATGGAACGTCACGTCCCACACGCAAATGCCTGCTAATCGCCTCTATAGACCATGCACAGCTGGCTCTAGCGCTGCAGCAAATAATCATATACCAGACAAGGGGCACCCTTGTCGCACTGATCGTCTAACAACAATGTGACCAGACTGGTAACCGTTCACCAAGATGTGGGAACGCGCTCCGTGGATCAGACGAAGGACCACCTCTGCAAACTCTGGAGAGAGGCCCGTGATTTCCTAAACATAGCGTCAAAATCGACGGCGACAAGAGCGCCACGTATTTTGCTGGTACCCGTCAAAACAATTACTTTTGGTATGCTCCTAACGCTGTATGAATGTTATTGACACCACCTAAAAATGTCTGATAGGTGTGAATGGCTTTCCCGATAGTGGTGTGGAGACGCATGCAGAGGATGCGAGCGAAGGGTATGTAGTCGTTGTTGAGGAGTGTGAATGGACGAAAGTCCTGGCACCTACAACCACTATTCGCTTTCGATATTGGGATCAAGATGCCTTCTGTGAATTCTGTGGGGACAGTGAAATAAGGGCGGACCAGCTCTTGAAACATTTGGAGCCACTTGTCGCTCAGAAGATCATGAAAGGTGCGGTAGAATTCCAGGGGTAAGCCGTCCAGCCCTAGCCACTTGTTCGGTGCTCCACGTGCCAAGGTCGGTGTCAGCTCGTCGGATGTGATGGGCGACAGCAGTGTCATCGGGTGCCACGTCTCTAGGGGCGGGAAAATCGTGCAGCTGCTCGTCATAATCACGTACGTTTCGCGTATCTTTCATATACAAGGTCCCATAGCGTCGGGCGAACATGTGCGCTATGACCGTTTGCGACACTGAGCGGCCGTCCACCTCCGTGTTTATTGCCTTAATGAGCTGACGTTTGCGGTGGCGCCTCTCACGCACAATGTGATAGACTGATGTCGTTTCGTTGGATGCAGTTTTGTACTCGCGCTCGGATGCGGTCATCTTCCAGATGTTATGGCCTGATGCGAAGAAGACAAGCTTTGATGCGTTATACGAACATCGGACGTTCGGGAGACTGGTTGTGTCTCCAGCTCATGTAACGCTGTATAGTAAAATTCCGATGTCGTCCTTTGCCAGTTCCATCTGTCACGCCCGTAGGCCATCAGGGTCTTTCGGAGTGCGGGTTTGACACATCCCAGCCACCACAGTAACGTGGAAACGTACATGGGCAGGCGCCTAAAACAGCGACACCGCGTGTCAGTAACTGCTTGCCGACACGCTTCCTCGCGAAGGAGGGTGACGTTTACAGTCCATGGGCCTCGGCTGCGTCTGGTGAGTTGTTGCGGCAAGGTGATTTTGCAGATATGCGCCAGATGATTCGTGAAGGGCGTCGTTCAGAGTTCTGCATCACGGGTCGCTGTGTGGAGGCCACACGAAAGTATACCCGGTCCAGACGACTGGCAGAGTGGCTAGTAAAGTGCGTATACCCGCGCTGGTTCCCATTATGTAAGAGCCATGTGACGTGGATCGCGCGGTCACGTACCAGTGCTTGTAGAGCTGGGCACGGGACTTAATTCGGTATCTGGTCCTCGGGCCGCAGAACACTGTTAAAATCGCCGCCCAATATGTAATGGTCCATATTTCCTTGCAAAAGTGGGGTGACCTCCTCCGAATAGAAGACGTGCCTGTCACCGCGGTGTGAAGTACCGGAAAGAGCATAGACGTTAACGAGGTGGACTGCCTCGCGAGTTTGGGAAATATGCTACGTCCGTCGCTTCGATGCCAGTTCCTCCTGCGCCATCACCAGGTGGTAGGCTGTAGGTGGTGTAGCCATATTGGTATAAACGCAGTTCGGGATGGACCTCCTGGAGAAAGGCAATGTCCAAGTCTGCCGCTCTTATTATGTCGTGTAACATGCGGGTCATGACAGTGGAGTGGATACCATTGACGGTTTCCCAAACGGTACGACTGAGACATACCAAGTGGTGGAGGCAACGTACGGGTGCAAGCCGACGGTGAGCTCGTAGACTACACAGCCATCCGGCCGCATGACATGCATTACTGTGTCGTTTGATCACCTGACTGGCAGGACCCTCCGAGCTCAATATGACTCATGGGCTTCGGAGGAGTTCCCGATGTTTGCTTTGCATCATCTGCCTCCATGTCGTCCGCCCAGTCACCAAGAGAGGATTGGGAAGTCAATGGTGGCTGGCCACTTTCACAGGAGCACACATTTTGGGGATTCGACTCGATGCACCTCGTTTTCGGGGCCACCAGGTATAGGAGAGCGTTCTGTATCGTCAGGCGCCTTCTGGTGAACGAGGGCGCTGGAATCCGTTGCAACTGCAAACGCGACAACGGAGTCTCACTTCCCTGTCCCGTTCTTCAGCTAACAGTGTGGTGTCACCGCCAGACACCACACTTGCTAGGTGGTAGCCTTTAAATCGGCCGCGGTCCATTAGTGTACGCCGGACCCGCGTGTCGCCACTGTCAGTAATTGCAGACCGAGCGTCACCACACGGCAGGTCTAGAGAGACGTCCTAGCACTCGCCCCAGTTGTACAGCCGACGTTCATAGCAATGGTTCACTGACAAATACGCTCTCATTTGCCGAGACGATAGTTAGCATAGCCTTCAGCTACATTTGCTACGACCTAGCAAAGCGCCGTATTCAATTGATATTGAGATTCTATTAATGTATCATCAAGAGCGATGTTCTACAAATGTGGATTAAAGTTAAGTATTCCAGAAGCTACGTACTTTTCTTTATAGCATTCATTACGTATCCTGTTTCAGACCTCACGCCAGCCTGCGTGAGTTTAAGCGCGTGCCTTTCGGCTTCCTCTCATTGTGTATAGGCTGTCTTGTCTAGACACAACAAACAGTCGTCTCTTCTTGCGTCGCTAGGGTGATTTTTGCTTGAGGGTCCGAGACGCGACATCAACTATAGTGCGGAGCTCGACACGGTCTTGGTTAACGGGAACGCCTGTGTCGGATTCCGACAGTGATTGCGACCCAGTGTTCCCGACGCCGCGGTGGTCAGAGACTGCAGGAACCTCAGCACCGTTTGGCTGCATTAGCGTCGTCGTCCTCGTTGTAGGTGCCGATCTCCAACTGATCTTGTAGCGGTTGAGGTGATATCAGGTTTTGATAATCCGTCACATGAAGTTGTGCGGCCTCCACATACGTTAGCGGGAGAGAGGTCATCGTGGATAGTTGGGAAGTTCACTGCGGGGTGCCTGAACGAGGCGGCACTGCAGACACTCATTTCTAACATGGCCCCCTGGCCTCAGCACGAGCAGGTCCTCAGCTCGCCGTCATGTACACACATCATAAAAGTTTTGCATCACCTTGGTTCCAAGAGTTCCGGAACCAGTACAGAAAATTGGAATAGAGACCAACATAAACATCATTTCCGCCCTTTTTATTGCTCATGAAAACCACCCATTGCATGTTGTACCACCTCACAGCGAGACCCTCAGAGGTGGTGGTCCAGTTTGCTGTACACACCGGTACCTCTAATACCCAGTAGCACGTCCTCTTGCATTGATGAGTACCTGCATTCATCGTGACATACTATCCACAAGTTCATCAAGGCACTGTTGGTCCAGATTGTCCCACTCCTCAATGGAGATTCAGCATAGATCCATCAGAGTGGCTTGTGTATCACGTCGACCATAAACAGCTCTTTTCAATTCATCCCAGGTATATTCGATAGTGTTCATGTCTTGATAACATGCTGGCCACTATAGTCGAGCGATGTGGTTATACAAAAGGAAATTATTCACAAGATGTGCACGATGGGGGTGCGAATTATCGTCCATGAAGACGAATGCCTCCCTAATATGCTGCCGATATGGTTGCACCATCGGTCGGAGGCTGGTATTCATGTATCGTACAGCCGTTACGGCGCCTTCCATGAACACCAGCGCCATACGTCGGCCCCACATAATGCCACGCGGAAACAGCAGGGAACCACGACGTTGCTGCACTCGCTGGACAGTGTGTCTAAGGCGTTCAGTGTGACCGGGTTGCCTCCAAACACGTCTCCTACGATTGTCTGGTTGAAGGCATGTGGGACACTCATCGGTGAACAGAACGTGATGCCAATCCTGAGCGGTCCATTCGCCATGTGGTTGGGCCCATCTGTACCACACTTCATGGTGTGTGATTGCAAAGATGGACCTCGCCATGGACGTCGGGGGTGAAGTTGTGCATCATGCAGCCTGTTGCCACAGTTTGAGTCGTAACCTGGTGGAATGACTGGAACTGATCGGCTGTTGGTCTCTTTCTGTCTAATAGGTGCTGATCACGAATGGTTGTTTATATATTTGAGCGGGTTTAGTGACATCTCTGAACAGTCAAAGGGACTGTGTCTGTGATACAATATCCAGTCAACGGCTATCTTCAGGAGTTCTGGGGTCCAGGGCGATGAAAAAAATTTTTATGTGTATATAAAAATTGCGGGGCTACCGCCAACGAAAACATGATGAAACGTGCTTCTTAAGATCTATGCGCACTTGGGGTAGCCCGCTAGGGACAGGATAAGTTTCGAATGTATTCCACTTCTCCTCTGTGTGGCTCAAAACTTTGCTATAAGGCCTCAAAGCATCAACAAGGTTGGAGGGAACCGAAAATATGCACGGTACGCACCCCCAGGACAGCATGGTCAACTACTACCACGCTTACATACCGTCAGTGTGGCTGAAGCGGAAGCCGTTTTCAGATCTTTGGAGGAGTCTGTCGCAGACCGCTTCGTCAATCAGTATGAAGTACACTGTGCTAGATACAGTAGACAAATGGATGCCTATCAGTTCTTGCGGTTCAATATGCATGACGTCCCGAAGAAATCGTTCCTTTTCATGAGCCTCCGGTCTCGTGTACGTTTCGTTGAACGTTAGTTTAATTGTGGCTTTTCGATGTGATAACACCATGGTGGGTCAGTACCGGTACTATAAGTCAATACAATGACGCACGACCGCACGTTAGCGGGTAAACAACAAGGCCTGCAGAGCGCTGCTCGGCGCGCCGAGCACGTCCACACGGAATCACGGCTGAAAGCAAACTGCTTCACGGACCTCAGATACGGAGGCGGGTACATCTCCTGCCTTACAGGCTTCACGGAAGTTCTGCAAAACTTGCGGGACTGGCACTTCTGGAAGAAAGGATACTGTGGAGATATTTCTTGTCCAAAGCCGGGGAAATTATTCCAGGATGAATGTTCCTCTCTGCAGCGGAGTTTATGCTGATCGCTGAGCGCTTTCGCCGAGTTCGAGTCACGGTCCGGCACACAGTTTTAATCCGCCAGGAAGTTTCATACCAGCGCACATTCCGCTGTAGACTGAAAAATTCATTCTGACATATCTTCTTGGCTGCCGTAGCTGCCCGTGTTTTTCGTATACGGCGTGTCATGCCACAGGACGAATAAATGGTTCAGACGTAGAACTGCTTAAACCTAACTATCCTAAGGACATCACACATACCCATAACCGAGGCAGGATTCGAACCTGCGACCGTAGCAGTCGCGCGGTTCCAGACTGTAGCGCCTAGAACCGCTCGGCCCCCCGGCTGGCTAATCGATTCATTCAGCCCTTTAAGTTTTGACTGTAACTCGGTACTAGAAGATGAATAGAAAACGGAAGATTTGTTCGTAAACAGGGAATACTACTCAGAACTTTTGACTGCGAGCGACATTCTGTTTATGGCTGTATGTAAGAAAGCAATGCTTGAAACTCACCTAAGGAAACCAGTTCTTCTGAAGGAAGTTGCGTAAGAGATAATTTTTATATTAAGTAATGTATTTGGGAAAAAATCTTCCTTGAATTCTTAGCAATGGTAACAGTGGACGACGTGCGTTTCTTCAGATTTGGAGATTTTAGTGATATTGTGTGTGTCGTAGAGGAATGCTATTCTTCACTATGTATGTAACAGCCGATAGAAGTAGTTCAGTTTTTCTGTGTTATGTACAGGTATACACTACGAGTTAAACAGCATAACAATCGAAGAGTCAAGAGACGGCCGTAGCAAGAGTGAAGGGATCGTCGCTGCCAGTGCTGACGAGAAGTGAGGCATCGATCAGTGCCATCGGAGGCCTCTTTCGCTACCAGCTAAGCGCGACGCTTCGGAGTTTAATAAGGTCTCAGTAAAGGCAGCTGTCACAGACAGGTTTATAGTGACAGCTGGATGTAATAGTACTGAAATTAGATGCATATTGATCGACTGCTCTACGATCTTTCTGAGGTAAGTCGCGTAAACTTCATTAGAATACTACCTGTATGAGGACAATTCTTTATTAATTTTGGGAAAGTGATCGTGCCTGCTTCTCTTCACAAGTCAGGGTTGTTATCCTCACACCCAACTCTGTTATTTAAGAAGCATTTTTTTCTGGATACCGAATGTAGTTATTTCTATACTGCATAACGAAACATTTCTGATTGTAGGGAGGTGTCGTTGGACTTACCTAATTTAGGAAAAATTTCCCATAGGAAGAAATACTGTAGATCTTACTATCTTCTGAGTAAAAATAAAAATCTGAGTTATAGTTCTCTGTGGAGGTTATACGGTAGAGGTACTGAGCCATTGACAAAGTGGCCCAATCCAATATCTTCTAGAGTGACCGACTATACTTACTTTTTAGTTTGGCAATTTTTGCTACATAAACATATTTAAGCTTAAATTACCTAACTATACTTTAGCAGCATATGTGGATGGCATCTGCTGTAGGGAATGTAATGTTAAGCGCGTGAACATTCGTTAGACTATAGCGTACTACCCATGAAATCAGTATCACCTACATGTAACCTGTCCCATGGATGTAAAATGTGTGCCCGTACCACCGATACCTGATCCAGTACGCGGGACTGGGGATGTAAGCCGCATTTGGAGGAGTGTGAAACTAGGTACATGCGTTCGGATAAAATAAAATGAATGACATATCGTTATAAAGGGGGTTTTTCCTACAGCTCGACAATGACCTTCCTTAAATTCTCTTACATCAGTGACGCCCTCACTTTGAAGATATTGTCTTGCATTGAGTACCTACACGACAAGACACAGTTGCTTTGGGAGAGAGTTTGGCGAATTTCCATGATAAAACGATTTCACAAGGTTGTTTTGTGTTCATACTCTGCTCAGCCTGTCAGTTGGTATCTGTCTGAACTAACAGTATTACATTTCTTACACGCTTTGCCGATTTCAGAATGCCTGTTTTCAACGCAGACCTTTCTTTTGCAATTTTCCCAAATGACTCCATCTACATCTACATTTATACTCCGCAAGCCACCCAACGGTGTGTGGCGGAGGGCACTTAACGTGCCACTGTCATTGCCTCCGTTTCCTGTACCAGTCGCGTATGGTTCGCGGGAAGAGCGACTGCCGGAAAGCCTCCGTGCGCGCTCGAATCTCTCTAATTTTACATTCGTGATCTCCTCGGGAGGTATAAGAAGGGGGAAGCAATATATTCTGTACCTCATGCAGAAACGCACTCTCTCGAAATCTGGATAGCAAACAACACCGCGATGCAGAGCGCCTCTCTTGCAGAGTCTGTCACTTGAGTTTGCTAACAATCTCCGTAACGCTATCACGCTTAACAAATACCTCTGTGACGAAACGCGCCGCTCTTCTTTGGACCTTCTCTATCTCCTCTGTCTACGCGAGCTAGTACGGATCCCACACTGATGAGCAATACTCAAGTATAGGTCGAACGAGTGTTTTGTAAACCACCTCCTTTGTTGATGGACTACATTTTCTAAGGACCATCCCAATGAATCTCAACTGGCACCCGCCTTACCAGCAATTAATTTTATATGATCATTCCACTTCAAATCGTTCCGCATGCATACTCCCAGATGTTTTACAGAAGTAACTGCTACCAGTGTTTGTTCCGCTACCATATAAACATACAATAAAGGATCCTTCTTTCTATGTATTTGCAATACATTACATTTGCCTATGTTAAGGGTCAGTTGCCACTCCCTGCACCAAGTGCCTATCCGCTGCACATCTTCCTTCATTTCGCTGCAATTTTCTAATGCTGCAACTTCTATTTATACTACATCATCATCAGAGAAAAGCCGCATGGAACTTCCGACACTATCTGATAGGTCATTTATATATATTGTGAAAAGCAACAGTCCCATAACACTCCCCTGTGGCACGCCCGAGGTTACTTTAACGTCTGTAGACGTTTCTCCATTGAGAACAACATGCTGTGTTCAGTTTGCTATAAACGCTTCAATCCAGCCACACAGCTGGTCTGTTACTCCGTAGGCTCTTACTTTGCTTATCAGGCGACAGTGCGGAACTGTATCGAACGCCTTCCGGAAGTCAAGGAAAATGGCATCTACCTGGGAGCCTGTATCTAATATTTTCTGGGTCTCATGAACAAATAAAGGGAGTTGGGTCTCACACGATCGCTGTTTCCGGAACCCATGTTGATTCCTACAGAGTAGATTCTGGGTTTCCAGAAACGTCATGATACGCGAGCAAAAAACATGTTCTAAAATTCTACAACAGATCGATGTCAGATATAGGTCTATAGTTTTGCGCATCTGCTCGACGATCCTTCTTGAAGACTGGGACTACCTGTGCTGTTTTCCAATCATTTGGAACCTTCCGTTCCTCTAGAGACTTGCGGTACACGGCTGTTAGAAGGGGGGGCAAGTTGTTTCACGTACTCTGTGTAGAATTGAATTGGTATCCCGTCGCGTCCAGTGGACTTTCCTCTGTTGAGTGATCTCAGTTGCTTTGCTATTCCATGGACACTTATTTCGTTGTCAGCCATTTTTTCGTTTGTGCGAGGATTTAGAGAAGGAAGTGCAGTGCGGTCATCCTCTGTAAAACAGCTTTGGATAAAGGTATTTAGTATTTCAGCTTTAAGCGTGTCATCCTCTGTTTCAATGTCATCATCATCCGAGACTGTCTGGATGTGCTGTTTCGAGCCACTTACTGATTTAACGCAAGACCAGAACTTCTTAGGATTTTTTGTCAAGTCGGTATATAGAATTTTACTTTCGAATTCACTGAACCCTTCACGCATAGCCCTCGTTACGCTAACTTTGACATCGTTTAGCTTCTGTTTGTCTGAGAGGTTTTGGCTGCGTTTAAGCTTGCAGTGTAGCTCTCTTTGCTTTCGCAGTAGTTTCCTAACTTTGTTGTTGAACAACGGTGGGTTTTTCCCGTCCCTCACAGTTTTAATCGGCACGTACCTGTCTAAAACGCATTTTACGATTGCCTTGAACTTTTTCCACAAACACTCAACATTGTCAGTGTCGGAACAGAAATTTTCGTTTTGATCTGTTAGGTAGTCTGAAATCTGCCTTCTATTACTCTAGCTAAACAGATGAACCTTCTCCCTTTTTTTTATATTCCTATTTACTTCCATATTCATAGATGCTTATGATCACTGATTCCCTGTTCTGCGCTTACAGAGTCGAAAAGTTTGGGTCTGTTTGTTGTCAGTAGGTCCAAGATGTTATCTCCACGAGTCGGTTCTCTGTTTAATTGCTCGAGGTAATTTTCGGATAGTGCACTCAGTATAATGTCACTCGATGCTCTGTCCCTACCACCCGTCCTAAACATCTGAGTGTCCCAGTCTATATCTGGTAAATTGAAATCTCCACCTAAGACTATAACATCCTGAGGAAATTTATGAGAAATGTATTCCAGATTTTCTCTGTTGTTCTGCCACTAATGCTTCTGAGTCGGGAAATCGGTAAAAGGAGCCAATTCTAAACTAGCTCGGTTGTTGAGTGTAGCCTCCACCCATAATAATTCACAGGAGCTATCCACTTCTACTTCACAACTGGATAACTACTAACAGCGACAAACACGCCACCACCGGTTGCATGCAATGTATCCTTTCTAAACACCATCTGTGCCTTTGTAAAAATTTCGGCAGAATTTATCTCTGGCTTCAGCCAGCTTTCCGTACCTATAACGATTTCAGCTTCTTGTAATATTCAACAGAACATTATTAGAAACTGTGTTTTTTTACACGTCACATTTCTTTTGTGACCTAACACTCATCGATGAAAAGTCCTCGGAACGGCGATTTCATCTCCACAAGTATTTGCAGTTGTCGTTGGAAGTAACCAGTGTCCCCGCAAATCGTCAATCGACCCTAGAACAAGTCAAGTAGAAAATTCCAACATGCAAGATGAGACATTATCACACCCGGAGAAGTACGCAAAGACTTACTTCATTCAAATTCTAGTAAGGGGAACAGTTTCTTCATTTCGGGTCACGTACTCGCCAAGGACAGTATTCCACTTCGCTTCCGATGCTTTTCAAGGTGAAACAAGTACGTCAATTTAGATAGAGAGTATGATGGAAGCGAACATCCTGCGACGTACGTATCGGAGTTTGTTATGGAGATAGTTAACTATCTCCAGTGGTAGCCACTAGAATAGAGACGTTGTACATCACGTAAATGTCTAGTGTTATAATCTCGGAACGAGCGTTCCAAGAAGAGTCGAGAAACATAGCAGATCTTCCCACCTATGTCTCCCACGATAATTACGACAAAAAAAATCAAAGAAATTAAAAGCTCAGATGGAGGTTTCTCTTCCCACATGCCATTTACGAATGAAACAGGGAATGAGGGAACCGACAGTCGTACAAGAAGTACCATCCACGAAATTCCGTAAGAGCGCTTACGAGTGCACACGTTTAGCTTTAAGTCCTCCTACAAAATTTCGGAGGCCGTTCTGGCATATTTTCTACGTATTTTTGTATAAGAGGCACATGGTCGTGGGTGAAACGTACTGAGTAATACTGTAATTGTAATTTATTCGGTTGTTCCCCTTTTCTTAACCCACTCCTCTGTATTTCCGATAAAACATCCTCGCAGCTATGAAGAGGCCTGCATAGTAACATGAAATAATGAAAGGGGCTTACACACAGTTTTAAAATACTTTCGCAGACCGCTTGCGTCACGAGCTGTAGTGGCAGATCGCTCCAGAGGCAACATGAAGAATATCACCAGCAATTTTGCTAATCGTGCTAATTCAATAGGGAGCTACTTCAGGCTGAAAGTTAGAGAAAGTGAGGTTCATTCAATTACAACTGGTCCCAGAGACAGCGAATTTTATGAGATTGTTCTGAAAGTCATGTCTCAAGTTACTTCGAATAAATAGTTAAAGAACCGACACTTGAAGCCAATGTCTCAGACACATAACAGAGGCGCATTTTTGAATGAGTTAATTTCGAGGAGTCCACCAGTAATCATAAATCATTGATATCGTCACAGTCTACGGGAATTACAAGAAATGTTAAAGAACGTAGGTAAACATCGTTGGTTAGCAGGAGTGACATATCGTAATTCCAGAGTCTTTAAGTAGTCAACATCAAATAATCACCTTTGACGACAAAAATGAATAACCCTAAAACGTTTTGCACAATTTGCGAGGTTGTGAGACCGTGGTTCAGTAGGTGTGTGAGAAAGTTGCTGCGAAAGCAAAGGGAACGAAGACATATTCATCCTCCAGCATAAATAATATTCTCCTAGTCGTTTAACATCTATAGCATTCTGTAACTCATCCAACCTTTAATTACAAAGTAAATATTTCACTCTGTTTTTACCTTTTGTGGAAGTTTTAATCCATATTACATGTATTTTGTTAGTATAAGGACACTCCAGCAACTAGCAAGATTCACTTAAATATACACTCCTGGAAATTGAAATAAGAACACCGTGAATTCATTGTCCCAGGAAGGGGAAACTTTATTGACACATTCCTGGGGTCAGATACATCACATGATCACACTGACAGAACCACAGGCACATAGACACAGGCAACAGAGCATGCACAATGTCGGCACTAGTACAGTGTATATCCACCTTTCGCAGCAATGCAGGCTGCTATTCTCCCATGGAGACGATCGTAGAGATGCTGGATGTAGTCCTGTGGAACGGCTTGCCATGCCATTTCCACCTGGCGCCTCAGTTGGACCAGCGTTCGTGCTGGACGTGCAGACCGCGTGAGACGACTCTTCATCCAGTCCAAACATGCTCATTGGGGGACAGATCCGGAGATCTTGCTGGCCAGGGTAGTTGACTTACACCTTCTAGAGCACGTTGGGTGGCACGGGATGCATGCGGACGTGCATTGTCCTGTTAGAACAGCAAGTTCCCTTGCCGGTCTAGGAATGGTAGAACGATGGGTTCGATGACGGTTTGGATGTACCGTGCACTATTCAGTGTCCCCTCGACGATCACCAGTGGTGTACGGCCAGTGTAGCAGATCGCTCCCCACACCATGATGCCGGGTGTTGGCCCTGCGTGCCTCGGTCGTATGCAGTCCTGATTGTGGCGCTCACCTGCACAGCGCCAAACACGCATACGACCATCATTGGCACCAAGGCAGAAGCGACTCTCATCGTTGAAGACGACACGTCTCCATTAGTCCCTCCATTCACGCCTGTCGCGACACCACTGGAGGCGGGCTGCACGATGTTGGGGCGTGAGCGGAAGACGGCCTAACGGTGTGCGGGACCGTAGCCCAGCTTCATGGAGACGGTTGCGAATGGTCCTCGCCGATACCCCAGGAGCAACAGTGTCCCTAATTTGCTGGGAAGTGGCGGTGCGGTCCCCTACGGCACTGCGTAGGATCCTACGGTCTTGGCGTGCATCCGTGCGTCGCTGCGGTCCGGTCCCAGGTCGACGGGCACGTGCACCTTCCGCCGACCACTGGCGACAACATCGATGTACTGTGGAGACCTCACGCCCCACGTGTTGAGCAATTCGGCGGTACGTCCACCCGGCCTCCCGCATGCCCACTATACGCCCTCGCTCAAAGTCCGTCAACTGCACATACGGTTCACGTCCACGCTGTCGCGGCATGCTACCAGTGTTAAAGACTGCGATGGAGCTCCGTATGCCACGGCAAACTGGCAGACACTGACGGCGGCGGTGCACAAATGCTGCGCAGCTAGCGCCATTCGACGGCCAACACCGCGGTTCCTGGTGTGTCCGCTGTGCCGTGCGTGTGATCATTGCTTGTACAGCCCTCTCGCAGTGTCCGGAGCAAGTATGGTGGGTCTGACACACCGGTGTCAATGTGTTCTTTTTTCCATTTCCAGGAGTGTATGTGTACCTGTATTATTTATACTACAGCACAGTGCATCTCAGGTCAAAGCTCATGATGTAGCAAAATGTGCTTTCTATCACATTCATATTGTTTGTAGCAACATCCAGTGTTTACCTTCTGTGAATAAGTGTAAAATGAAGTGCAGCTAAATACTGTGTATATTTGTGCGTTTTACCTGATAATGTACATAATGGAAACAGTTTTGCTATGCAGAACGTGATTCAGTACACGTTAAGTACCTAAAACGTAGGAAGCCCTTTTTTTCATAAACGTTTCCTTACGATAACTTTTCAGTCATTGTCGCCAGCACCATCACTACAGCATCTGACTTAACTTAGTCCACGATATAATATTCCTATAACACTTCCATCTGATGATAACACTGCACTGGCTCCAAAATAAATTAATGGTAAAATAAATTATATCAAAAAACCACAAAAGCGACTGGTTGCACATATATTCCCAAATAAATAGACACTTTAAATCACAATTGCAGTTAGTCACCCATAACGGATATACTAAACACAGAAAATAACATCTACGGCTTAAGCGAAGTCAAAGCCTAATACAAAAACTGAATCTGAATGAAGCCATGACGATCGTATTGGAAGAAGCATTTTATAAATCTGAAACTAAAATTTTTCCAAATGAAATGACTAAAAATCCAAAGACGTTTTGGTCATGTGTAAACCCAGTACACGGATCGAAATCATTTATTCAGTCTCTCAGTGACCGATCTGACCGAAACAGAATTCGATATTTCGACATTGTTTCACAGCGGTAGACAGCATAATGCCGAAATGGCAGACACTAAGATAAGCGACGGCTGAAGACAAAATCAACTAACACTGCTCAAAAGTGGCTACGCAACTCAATGGGGTAAGAAACCAGTCAGTTTCTATGGAGATTATGCGAAGAAACTTTCTTCTCTTCTAGCAGTAGTTTATTGAAAGTTGCTGGACCTAATAAGAAGGTATAACAAAAGCAAAAGAGATCAGGCCATTACTGTTTTCAAGAAAAATCTAACAACACATGCAAATAATTATAGGCCTGTATTGCTGTAGTCAGTTTGCTGCAGAGTTATTTAACATTTTAATGCTGACGTGTTACGCTATGTTTGGATAACGAAAATCTCTTGTACAAAAATTATCATAGATCTCACAAACTGAGATCTTGCGAAACTCAATTCGCTCGCTTTCTTCGTCCACGAAATTCAAGACACCACAGATTAAAGCTGATAATGAGTTCTTTGACTTCTGAAAGGCATTCGATAAATCCCTGGCTGTCGTTTAGCGAAAACATGGGAACTTACTGAGTATTGGACCAGAATTCTGATTGGATTCAGTACTTCCATGCAAACAGAACATGTAAAAGTGATTTTTGGAGTACCACAAGAGTGTTACAGGGCCGTTACCGTTTACAGTTTATAGTGATCATATAGTGGACAACACTGAAGGCTCAGTGAGTCTATTAGCGGACAATTCAGTGATCTGTAGGATGGTGGCAAGAGGAGTGTGGCGAAATGCAGGTCACCTGCAAAAAAATGGTTCAAATGGCTCTGAGCACTATTGGACTTAACAGCTGAGGTCATCAGTCCCCTAGAACTTAGAACTACTTAAACCTAACCAACCTAAGGACATCACACACATACACGCCCGAGGCAGGATTGGAACCTACGACCGTAGCGGTCTCGCGGTTCCAGACTGACGCGCCTAGAACCGCACGGCCACACGGGCCGGCGGTGACCTGTGAAGGATGGACGATCTGCGTAGGGACTGGCAGCTGAACCTGAACACACGATAAAGTACGGCAGAGCCAAATAAACAGGTACACCTGCCTAATATCGCTTAGCGCCCCCGCGAGCACGCAGAAGTGTTGCAACACGACGTGGCATGGACTCGACTACTGTCTAAAGTAGTCCTGGAGGGAACTGACACCACGAATCGTGTCAGTAGAGTTTGGTTCCGAGTGGAAGTGTTAAGTCAGAAGAGTGGCTGCAGCCACTATGTAGCAATTCTGGAAGTGAGGGGTGTCGCACTGTCCTGCTGGAATTGCCAAGTCCGTCGGAATGCACAATGGACTTGAATGGATGCAGTTGATCAGACAGGATTCTTACGAACGTGTCACCCGCCAGTCGTATCTAGCCGTATCACGGGTCCCATATCACTCCAAATGCACACGCCCTACATCATTACAGAGCCTCCACCAGCTTGAGCGGTATTCTGCTGACATGCAGGGTTCATGGATTCATGAGGTTGTCTCCATACCCGTACACGTCCATCCGCTCTATACAATATGAATTGAGGATCAACATGTTTCCACTCATCAACAGTCCAATAGCAGTGTTGACGGGCCCAGGCGAGGCGTAAAGCTTAGTGTCGTGCGTTAATAAATGGCACACGAGTGGGCTTTCTGCACCGAAAGCCCATATCGATGATGTTTCGTTGAATGGTTCGTACACAGACACTTGTTGATGACCCAGCACTGAGATATTCAGCAGTTTTCAGAAGGGTTGCTTTTCTGTCACGTCGAATGATTCCCTTCAGTCGTCGTTTGCCCCGTTCTTGCAGGACCTTTTTCCGGCCGCAGCGATGTCGGAGATTTGATGTTTTACCGGATTCCTGATATTCACGGTACGCTCATGAAATGGTCGTACGAGAAAATCCCCACTTCATCGCTACCTCGGAGATGCTGTGTGTCATCGCTCGTGCGCCGACTATAACACCGTGTTCAAACTCACTTAAATGTTGTTAACCTGCCATTGTAGCAGCAGTAAGCGATCCAACTACTGGCCAGACAAAAAAATGGCTCTGAGCACTATGGGACTTAACATCTGAGGTCATCAGTCCCCTAGAACTTAGAACTACTTAAACCTAACTAACCTAAGGACATCACACACATCCATGCCCGAGGCAGGATTCGAACCTGCGACCGTAGCAGTAGCGCGGTTGCGGACAGAAGTGCCTAGAACCGCTCGGCCACACTGGCCGGCATTGGCCATACACTTGTTGTCTTATAGAGCCGTGTCCGACCGCAGTGCTGTATTCTCTCGGTTTACGTATCTCTGTATTTGAATATGCATGTCTATACCCGTTTCTTTGACGCTTCGGTGTATCGCATATTGCACATAAAAAGGCAAGCAGATCGACTGTTGCTCGATTACAATATTGATAATAAACAACTGGAATAGTAACCACCATAAAATACCTAAAAATAACCGTCCTGAGCGTACTAAATTGGAAATGCGAGGACGTGCTGAAAAGTGATGTGAAAACTCTTAAAGCTTTTTGAATAAAACATACATTATTAACATTTTATGTCTTTGTTCGTCATTTCTATATATTTATTTCCGAAAATAGTCAACCAGGCGACGTACACATATCGCCAGACCAGTCTGTTGATACTGTCACTGAAGAACATCTAATTTTGTTGACGGAATCACAATCATACGTCGGCTTGCACCGCTTCATCACTATCGAAGTGAAGCCTTCGATGGTGTTCCTTAAGTTTTGGAAACGGATGAAAATCGGATGGGACCAAGTTGGGACTTTATGGAGGATGATCGATGACAGTGAACCCAAGGCGTCGGTTTGTTGCCGATGGCCGGCCGGGGTGGCCGAGCGATTCTAGGCGCTACAGTCTGGAACCGAGCAACCGCTACGGTCGCAGGTTCGAATCTGGCCTCGGGCATGGATGTGTGTGATGTCCTTAGGTTAGTTAGGTTTAAGTAGTTCTAAGTTCTAGGGGACTGATGACCTCAGAAGTTAAGTCCCATAGTGCTCAGGGCCATTTGAACCATTGGTTGCCGATGTTGCAGAGCGCATGTGTGGTCTGTCATTGTCATGCTGATGGAGAGGGTTCTCCATGTGTGGACGAACTCTTCGAATTCGAAACTCGATTAGGACACGCTGTTTCTCACGCACCGACATAGTTACATTACAAACCGCCATGTACGCTACAATTCAGAGCCCTATGGCGGTAGAGGGCTACAAATTTGTAGACATCAAGATCTAGGATGTAGAAGATTAATTTTAATAAAAAATCTTTAAGAGATGCACACAAAAATTTCTGGGGCATTACTTTCAACCGCCCCCCCCCCTTAAGGAAACGCCACGCGGGATTAGCCGAGCGGTCTCAGGCGCTGCAGTCACGGACTGTGCGGCTGGTCCCGGCGCAGGTTCGAGTCCTCCCTCGGGTATGGGGGTGTGTGTGTTTGTCCTTAGGATAATTTAGGTTAAGTAGTGTGTAAGCTTAGGGACTGATGACCTTAGCAGTTAAGTCCCATAAGATTTCACACATATTTGAACATTTTCGAACATCTTAAGGAAACGTAATTCATCCACGAAAGAGGCATCTTAGAAAATATTCATTCGACTCATTCTTGAATACTGTTCATAGGTCTGGGACCATTACTAAGTAGGCGCAGTGGACTCGCATTCGGGAGAACGACGGTTCAAACCCGCTTCCGGCCATCCTGATTTAGGTTTACCGTAACTTCCCTAATCCCTTCAAGTAAATGCCGGGATGGTTCCTTTGAAAGGGCACGGCCGACTCTCTTCCTTATCCTTCCCTACTAAGATGGGGCCAATGACTTCGTTGTTTGGTCCCCTCCCCAAAGTAATCCAACCAACGAAGTAGGGTTAATAGAAAAGATGGGGAAGATCCAAAGAACAGCGGCGCGTTTTGTCACGGAATTGCTTACTGGGCGTAACAGAGCAACGGAAATGCTCAACAGACTGCAGTAACAGACGCTACAACAGAGAAGTTGGGCATCAAGCAAATTGCTATGGAAATTCAGATAGTGTGTTCCGGGAAGACATAGAAAACATATTAAGTACATTCTCATATGTCTCTCAAAATCGGATACATTGGAACACATAAGTGTAGACATTTACCGTCAGTTACCTGTCCTATACACCATTCATGGACGGAAGAGAAAAAAAGAGGGCAGGCAGAGACAGTAGTATCAGAAGTACCCTCCTCCACGCACCTCAAGGTAGTGTGCGACTTAAAAATATAGATGTAGACGTAAACGTTCAACACTAATCGGAGTTGCGTAACAAGCCTCAGACGACAGACGTACATTTTTATGGCAGTATTTTCAATCTTTTCTGCGAGTATGGTGTGAATAACAATTGCAGACCTGTTCTCTTACAGGTACTTTTCAAAGTACTGGCCGTAATGATTATGGCAGATGATAAAGCGACTGTTAACATAGAAGTAACACTGCAGGAGAAACACATTACGAAGCAGAACCGACCAATACTGAATGCTAGCATGATGGCGAGGCGTAAACCAGGCGTTACTGTTGTCAACGCGAATACCGCGGGCTAATGGAAAACGTTTGTTTCCAAACAAGTCACACAGCGCATTCCGTCGACATTTTCACTGTTGATCAGGTATTTGCAGTGCATCACAGATGCGAAAATAAACGGAGGTAATAAAACAAAACATAAACCATCACTCTATATCGTATCACCGGAGAGCTCAAGCTTGTTTTACCAAAATACTGTGATTATTTCCGCAAACAGCCTCCAGATTCATCTATAGGTTTAGATGACAGAGTTC
This sequence comes from Schistocerca americana, assembly GCF_021461395.2. Lineage (NCBI taxonomy): Eukaryota > Metazoa > Arthropoda > Insecta > Orthoptera > Acrididae > Schistocerca > Schistocerca americana. The sequence continues at coordinate 859,878,449 of NC_060130.1, read as the reverse complement.
GCAGTTTAAAAATTTGTGACACGTACGACGGTATGTGTTGACTGCATTGACTTAAAATCTTAAATTCTGTTCGTAGCTAAGGGATCGTAGACCTTAGTTTAGACACAAATTTCAACGTGGCAACTCAACCCGTTCCTGAGAAAAAGCGGTCTTCCCAGATGGACAAAAACGTGATCCCAGAAGGGTTCCGTTTTTACCAACTGAGGTACGGAACGCTTTCAAAAAAGTAAATGGTTACTTTTTATATGTGGCATGTCACAAGCCTTATTAGCATATCTGGACTCAAAGCTCATGCACTAATGGACGGCATAAACAGCAGTGTGCTTAGGAGTATTTGTGTTCATTCTTCAGTGTCATTAGTTGTACTTGGGTTTGCCAAGTAAACGACTAGAGGCACCTTCAAATGGTTCAAATGGCTCTGAGCACTATGGGACTTAACTGCTGAGGTCATCAGTCCCCTGGAACTTAGAACTACTTAAACCTAACTAACCTAAGGACGCCACACACATCCGTGCCCGAGGCAGGATTCGAACCTGCGACCGTAGCAGTCGCGCGGTTACAGACTGAAGCACCTAGAACCGCTCGGCCACACTGGCCGGCAAGGCACCTTCCTTACCATAAATAAATTATATATTTATATGTTTATATTTTACTGTGTATTTACCGATATTAATAACAAGCAGCATTTCATGCAGACGTATTGCAGTTTAGCCAATTGCCGCGGTAAACAATGAGGTGGTCAAAAATCCACGATAAGCGGCAATCCTGACGATTGCACATTATTTCTTTACTCTACGGTCACAAGAGACCCACAGTTCAGATTTTCGAATGTGACAGAAAGCGATTAAGAACAGACTGAGACATAATTAGGCAAACGAAGTGGTCAACAACCCGTCTTGCTCAGCGTGCACGCTCCTTCTTGCACTAGTTGCCTTGCGTATCGCCGCTCCAGTACTGGATGTGAGACATTCGTGTTTTTCTTCATCTAAAGTGATCCCCTTCCACTATCGTTAAGAACGTATTTTCTGACTACAATAACTCCACTCGCGGAGAGAGTTTACGATGATGCCCTGAAACCACCCAGTCTCCCACTTGGCTGCCGAAGGAAATACCTAACAGGGTCCTCTTCTTTGCGGTGCGCGCACGTGGTGATGCTTCGGAACGAATAATACGGTTGCTTGTCCAACGTGAGTCCCATCGTAATTTCGCTTATAACTGAGAGTCGCTTATAGTTGAGAGTCTACGGCAATGGTATTCTTCAGTTATGATATCACAGTTACTGCTGTGTCATATATGGAAGTATGTGTGTAGAGACTGAAGATTCGAGTCTCGGTCCGGCACACAGTTTCAATCTGCCAGGAAGTTTCACACCAGCGCACACTCCGCTGCAGAGTGAAAGTCTCATTCTGGCACCTTGTTGTTTTTCAACCTGTTGAAAGCATAGCTGAGCTCTAATGAGTTCAGAGGTTCTCTTACTGTTGCAGTTTTCATTTGGTCGACAGTAATTTTGTAGCGTGAAATGACTCGCATATATCTGACATCACGTATTTCTTCAATACCATCTTCCCACTTACCTGTCAACCGCTCAGATTCGAAGTGCATATAAACATTTTTGCCTTTTTTGCTATCCATGTAGAAGGTGTCCTCGGTCTGTCATATGAATCCTTCTCCCTGTCCCCTTAGCAGGTCCTATACTACGTAGGTGCTGGGATACCATGGAGAGGGTATTGGTAGCACTCTGCACTTTGATGCGATATATTAAGTAACGGGACGATTCGTTGAGTGCATCAGAGTGCTATGTGAGACCTGACATCATCCATGTGTAAAAAGCTTATTTGGTTGTTGAGAAATACGTTTTTATGGTTGACTTCATTTTACAATAACATAGGCGAGTAGTCAGCTAATGGCGTCATACCCAGTCCTTGAAAAATTAGATGCATATGATGGTGTCTGGAGAGGATCGTAGTGAGCATCCCGCTGTTTATAAATCTATATCACTGCTTTCATTTGGGTCGTATTGGTGAGTCATTCCACCACTCACTCAAATTCCCGCGGCGTGAGCTGTCCTACCACTGGACCACTTAATATTGGTCTCCTTCTACAGGGTTATTCAAAAAGAAGGCACAGTTTTCAGAATCTTATCTTCTAAACTACAAAACGTAACACCATAATTCCAACGGTCCTGGACAGTCAACAGTTTAAATTTGAACGTTCCAATCCCGGCCGTATTGGCGCTATGCTTTCTTCTTCTTCTTGAAGAAAACTGTGACATCAGTAACCTATCTAGACATGCTTTAAAACTGGTTGTTTCCTCAATATGAAGATGATTTAGATGACTTTATCTTCATACAAGATGGTGCCTCGCCTCATTTCTCCAAGCACATCCGAGGATACCTGATTAACACCATTCCAGGGCGTTGGATAGGATAAGGAGGAGGTGAAGATGAACTACTTCTCCGGCGGCCTCCCATGTCTCCAGACCTCTTACCTCGTGACGTTTATCTGTGGGTTACGAAAGAGACCGCGTTTTTATCCCTCCAATGCCTTACACTCTTGAAATTCTGTGACATAGCATTGCTGAAGCTGTGAATTCGATAACGAGAGACTAACTGCCTAGTATGTGGTTAGGAATGAGCCACCGTTTTGATGTTCGTCGTGCAACACATAGTGTTCTCATTGAATGCATAAAAATTTGAACTTCTCTCTATCCAGGAACGTTGTAATTGTGTTTCTATCTCTTGTAATTTGGAAGCAATAAACGTCTAATATCTTTTCCATCTCTTTGAATAGCCCTTTTCATTGAGAAAGTCTGACACTTTATCTGTATACGTTACAAATGGTTCAAATGGCTCTGAGCACTATGGGACTAAACATCTGAGGTCATCAGTCCCCTAGAACGTAGAACTACTTAAACCTAACTAACCTAAGGACATCACACACATCCATACCCGAGGCAGGATTCGAACTGCGACCGTAGCAGTCGCACGGTTCCGGACTGAAGCGCCTAGAACCGCTAGGCCACCGCGACCGGCGTATACGTTACATTTGGAACGACTTTAAAAATAAAAGTGAAAAAAATGGTTCAAATGGCTCTGAGCACTATGGGACTTAACTTCTGTGGTCATCAGTCCCCTAGAACTTAGAACTACTTAAACCTAACTAACCTAAAGACATCACACACATCCATGCCCGAGGCAGGATTCGAACCTGCGACCGTAGCAGTCGCGCGGTTCCGGACTGAGCGCCTTAACCGCGAGACCACCGCGGCCGGCAATAAAAGTGAATGGTTTAGTTTAAGAATCCCTCCTTATCTAGGAGCAGATGTGGTGGGCTATTGAGTTGTCGAAATCCGATTAATAAATTTATATGCAATTGCTCTTGAAGAGATGAGGAACGTATTTTATGTTTTATCGTGTTTTCAAAGTAGATATCATTGATGACAGAGCGAAATGATAGAAATGAGAAAGATTGTGAGAGTAAATCTTCTCTACAGTAGTGTGAAATGAATTAGGAACGCCACGGGCAACTGAAGTCACAATGACCCGCTGGGGACTTCAGTGGGACTACTATTTGTTTCTTTAGCACTGTGCCAGTTAGCTCCATCGAAAACAGTTTTCGTGTATTATTACGCATTATTATATATTGTACATCCAGCGTGTTACTGTTCAATGGGCGCTTCTCACCGCTAGGTCCTAAGTTTCTTATGTTTCTTCATTAATTTAGTTACGGCTTCTTAACTACTGCTGACGATAATAATGACAACATACGACACTTGGTTGTCATCGAAAAAACCAAAGTCATACTTCCAAAACGCTCTTAAAGGATGAAATTAATTAAATGCACTGAAATTCCCACATACCTACCATCTACAGTAGTAATGTTAGGAAATCGTATGGGGAAACAGTGTTAAAAATTCAGAGTTTCAGTCTGCCCTGGAGAACTGTTCAGTTAGCTTAATGATTAATTTCACAGTCTGTGATGGGTTGAAAATATTGGTCTGAGTCGCCCTCAGGTTAAAATTTTCAATTACCACTACATATTCATTTCACTTTTAAAGGGTTTTAGATCACTTCCACGATTAGATCGATACAGACGGACAAGAGGCTCGGATCTAATGTATGGAGGGGGGTGATGCAGCGGTAAGAAACTGGACTTGTATTCGGGAGGATAGTGGTTCCAGTCCCCGTTCGGCCGTCGAGATCGAAGTCTTCCGTGAAGTCCCTTCAGGTAAATGTCAGGAATGTTTTCGGTTTCAGTTACGTCTCTGATAACCTTACCATCGACGGGACGCTAAATCCTACTCTTATGCTCTTTCTTCCACCAATTTTAGGTTTTGTCAAATTCAATACTTTCGCTTGACTGGAAAGCAACTACATTATACATACAGTGTGTTAGCGTTATGCCACATAAATATTATACGTAGACGATCTGAACTAAAATATGACGGCTGCTGGGGTTTAACCTGATTCCCACCTGCTGTGCAGATAGTGGTGACGCCCTCCTTAATGTCCATATGTAACTCCTCATAGTGATTCAAGTGTTCTTCGTTTGGACCTCAAAAGAGTGATTATGTCATCGTGTTGCTCCTCTATCATCAGAATCATTACTCACAACCTCAAACGAGCAATAGTGCCACTAAATTCACAAAAATAAAGAAGCATGTAAGGTCAAAATTTGACGCCTCCAGTACGTTGAGGTCCTTTGAGATAAGGCGCAAGCTTAGGTATATGGAAGGAGAGAGGTCGTGATCTTAGTGAGAAAACCTTTTATACATTTACCTAAAGTTATTCATGGTAACCTAATCAACATACGCGCACAGGAATTTAAATATCTACATCCACATCTACATGAGAAAAAGGGACCGGTCGGTAGGACATGTTCTGAGGCATCAAGGGATCGCAAATTTAGCATTGGAGGGCAGCGTGGAGGGTAAAAATCGTAGAGGGGGACCAAGACATGAATACACTAAGCAGATTCAGAAGGATGTAGGTTGCAGTAAGTACTGGGAGATGAAGAAGCTTGCACAGGATAGAGCAGCATCAAACCAGTCTCAGGACTGAAGACCACAAGAGAAGAAAGACATCTACATGATTACCCTGCAGTTCGCAATTCAGTGCCTGGCAGAACCACCTTTAAACAATTTCTCCACCGTTCCTATGTATGTGGCCGGCAACAAATTATTTTCAAACACTGAGGAGAAAGTTGGCGACAGAAAGATCCTGCCGCAACGGAAAACGCTTTTGTTTTCAATGGTCGCCACCCGAATTCGTGTATCATATTCGTCGCACTCTATTTTTCGATGATACGAAACAATGTCCTCCGTCGATCCTATCTCACGCGGATCCCACAAAGCACAGCAATAACCCCGTCAGAAGAGGGTGTACAAGCGTAGTGTAAGCAGTCTCTTTAGTAGCCCTGTTGCATTTTCTGAGTGATCTGTCAATAAATCGGAGTCTTAGGTTTGATTTCACATAACAGTATCTGTGTGTTCGTTCCATCTCAAGATATTCGTAATTGTAACTCCTAAGTATTTAGTTAAATTCGTGTGTTTTGTCCTCTAACCGTAATTGAGCCCATTTCTTTTCGTATTCATGTGAATGACTTCACACTTTTCGTTATTTAGAGTCAATTGACTCTTTTCGCACCATGCGGATATCTTGTTTGAAATGTTTCACAATTTATTTTGATCATCTGATGACTTCATAAGACGGTAAATAACAGCATCATCTGCCAACAGTCTAAGAGGGCTGCAAGGATTGTCCCCTAAATTGGTTATGTTGAGCAAAAACAACAGAGGGCGTATAACACTTCCTTGCCCGTCCTGAAAATTAGTCAACACTATTAAACATTACGCATCCCCACTCTCCACCAGTCATAAGAGACAAGGATTACTCTAGTGTACACAGGTATGGTATGGTATGTAGGACATCCGTACCTGAGAGGTATGATAGTTAAAGAGAGACTCAAACCATGACGGGTTTCAGGATTTGAAAATCCTATCTACAGTGTATGAGACACAGTAAGTCGTGGTCGCTTCAAACCCGCGTCGGGCATCCAGATTTAGGTTTTCCGTGATTTCCCTAAATCGCTTCAGGTAAATGCCGGGCTGGTTCCTTGAAAGGGCACGGGCGACTTCGTTCCCGATTGTTCTTTAATCAGATGGGGCAAATGACCTTGCTGCTTGGTTCTTTCCCCCAAATCAACCAGTCAACCAACCCGACGGCGGACAGTTTCCGCCAAGATACACTGATCTGGAGCCCTAGCACTGACTGGCCTAACCGCGTTTGCGCATTACCATATACAATAATTTCATACACATGAAGATGGGGTTTTTAAAAACTGGAAACTAGTTGTGGTTTGAATAAATAGATAGTGCAAGTGAAGCGGATCCCTCTAAATTATCATACACAGTTGTGGTAAAAGCAAAAAATATATATTCAGTATCGCAGTGGCTTCTTCCACAGCTCCTAGAGAGAACTGTTCCATATGGTATACGATAACAGTTAACAATCGTGTTTCTTCACTCAGTAATCGGCGCTACGAGTGAGTGTGAGAATCGATTTAATTTTAGGCCTACTGGAATACAAGTGAATTACGGCGCTATGACACGTATTTAGTCCATATCTAACCCCGCTTCCCATTCGTTTCGCTGAGAACTTTTTCAGGAATTTCTGTCCAGATACTACGCGTTTTGTCGATTCTGGAGGTCAGTAATCAATTCATCTCAGCTTCACAAGAGAGAGAGGCCATTTTCTTTTCACAGATGGGAATGTTCTAGTTCATTGCTGCGGTACGTCAGTGTAGCGCCTTGCAGGTGATTAGCTACTCCTAAGAGCGTCAGGAATTTTATGCTCATCATTATGAAAAAGCGTAAGAGTTCTTGTGTTTTGTAAGTCCAAACACACAGTAAGATACAGACTGTAATGTCCATTTAGGATAGTTCAGATATGAGTCATATTTCTATGACATGGCTTTAGCGGTTCTTAATCAAATCAGCTCAGCCGCATCGCACTTCGTGTTAATGCAAGACTTGGAGAAAAACAAATCATAAAGGTAACATGCTGTGACTATTTTTATTTACTAGTGTTATATAAATTCTTTCTGGGCTCACACTACTTCAAGAAAGAAATGTTTTATTCCACAAAAGCATGCCTTAATCGTAATATGTAAAGTTAGCGCTACATTATCTTACAGACAGCGGTTTAAGAAGTTAGATATTTTAACTACGAGTCACAGAACAAAATTTTCTGTCATGAAATATGTCGTAAATAATCCAGTGGAGATCAGATAGAATACTGAAATGCATGCTTACAATGCCGGAAGAAAAAATGAGATGCATTCATCTTTTTTAAAACTGTCTTTTACCCAGATAGAGGCGAATAATGTCGCTACCCAAATCTTTGATCACTTACCCATTTACTTTGAATGCCTGACAAGTACAAAAGCAGCATTAAAAATTAAACTGAAAAAAATCATTGCGGGACACCCTTCATACACTACCGAACTATTTTAGTTTAGATACTTGCACCTTATTTAATACATGCTCGACAAACAGATTCTTGCAAACTCCTCCTTCAAAAGTCGTCAATCCTCCCACATCCCTGATTGTACACACTATAAATCTTTAAGTATGTTAGAAATAAAAGATATAAACGATAATTTTAATATCCATGAGCAGGATACGAGATAAAAGGTAAAGCTTCATGTCTACTCAGTAAGGACATCAACCTAAAAAAGTTCCACAATAAACAATGGTATACAATTTTACAATAATCTTCCACGTAGGGTAAAAATCATATCATTCACACTCTTTTGCAAAACCTTAACGGCATACTCATTAGATTACTGCTTCCGTTCAGTAGACGAATTTTTGGAACATTTGAGATACAAGAGACTTGAAATAAGACAGTGCTACTACTGCAGTTAGTGCAAGCTCTTTTGGCGATAAAGCTAAAATATATGTATAAACCAAAATAATATTGCATTTTCACTGTGTTGTGTTACTTAATTGTTTTGTGTTTTTTCTGTCCCCCACAATCTGGAAATATTTTTTGAATTAGTGAATGAATGAATAAATAAAAAAATAAAAATGTGTTACATACCTGTGTTAGTAACATCAATGTTGTTTTCTGTTACGTAAGTTATTATGTAAATGGTCATCATTCACCTATATATAAAAACCGGATAAGATTCTGTAAAGTGAATATGTACCATTTAACTGAATCCCTAACTAATAAAATTTCTACCTTTCTGTTCTCAACAAATGTGGGATAAATTCATCGTCCTATATTGTAGGGTAGCTTCGCCTCTGCTTCTTAGGTTACAAGCGATTACGGGTTGAAATTTAACACAGATAAAATACTCGAGAGTTTCTTCGTCTACTCCAATCCACATTCTTCTTTATTGAAATTACTTATCAGAGCTTTGTTTTGGGCTAAGTGATAATCAGTTTATACATACTTGTTGGCCTGTTTGGAATATGAAGACGGCAACGCAACAGCCAGAATCACTGTAGACACAGGATTAGCGCCAGAGAACGAACGTTAGACAGGTCGTTCACGTTCCAAGAGCTATGAAACTTTTACATACAAGAAAGAGTCGACGAAGCCACACACTAGAGAGAAAAGGAGCACAGATAACTTTTTTCTCACAAACACACAAAGATAAAGCCGAAGGTCTCTCAGGTTTTAATACAGTTGCCACTTGTTCCTATTACTTTGTTTCAAATTTTGCCGCAATATTAATAACTCTGTAACTGGTGTAGTCACTCTTCTTTCCTTTTTTTCGACATAAGTGAACCTCGTAAAATAACTTGATATTGCGCAAGAAAGATTGCTTCTTACTGAGAACAAACTGTTCCGTAACCTTCACGTTTGTTGTGCTAAGACGAAGCACTTCAGCAATTAAATCTCGTTTTCAAATTGTTGATGGTCTAGCGGTTCTAGGCGCTCAGTCCGGAACCGCGAGACTGCTACGGTCGCAGGTTCGAATCCTGCCTCGGGCATGGAAGTGTGTGATGTCCTTATGTTAGTTAGGTTTAAGTAGTTCTAAGTTATAGGGGACTGATGACCACAGATGTTAAGTCCCATAGTGCTCAGAGCCATTTGAACCAGCCATTTCAAATTGTTAAATATTTACACTAGGCAAGCAAAGAGTATTCTGCAACGAGGAAGTTATTGCAATGTTTACTTTGTCTTACCTCCTTCGTAATGCAGTTAGAAAGTACATTTATTTAATATTATGTTAGTGCAACGTAGAAAATGAGGTAGTAATAACTTTACCTAATTAGACTACCGACACTTGGCAAACTGACTCCTTAACACCGCTGCCAAAGGAAAGTATATACTGTATTACTAAAATGGGACATGCAAGAAAAGAAGATACCAATGACAACAAAAGGTTATTTTTATAAGTTATCCTTATGAGAAAGATAATGAGTGAGGTGGCAGTGTAATTAAGACGCGGGAATTGTATTTAAGAGGATCTGGGTACATGTCCTCATTCGTGTTTTCCGCGATTTCTCTAAACTACAAGACCCGAACGTCTGTATGTTCCGGCGAAACAATCACAGCCGCTTCCCTTCCCAATCCTTGAACCAGTCGAGCTATTGATTTGTCTCTAATGACCATAAAATGGATGGGACGTCAAATACTAATATTCCACCGTTACCTCATTTTATAAAGATGGGCATAACTGTTACTTCAACGGATAATTTGGCACTAAAGACATTTAGGAAATAATTAATACCCACTATATTCGTAGTCTAGTATGTGATTTGTTTATTGTGAAGGCAAATATGTTTCTGGCAGAAAAGCCTTTGTTACTCTTGTTTAAACCATGAAGTTGTAAAACATGTCCTTGCTTTCGGTGGAAGGATGCTATGTATCATCTGTATTGGAACGAAAACGGATGGTTTTTGACTGAGAAATGAGGAAATATTGAAACTTTTTATTCTCTTCAGGCTAGACACAGAAAGTTTAATCCTCAAACAGTTTTATTCCAGAATTTTGTTTAAGAGGGGCTGCCGCGGGTACATTGGAAGCAAGGATGGCCACAGCGAGCGGCGTGGCGTCAGTGGTCCTGGTGGTTACATGGGCTGCAGTCTGCGGTGAAGGCATTTTGCAGGCGGCTTTGCTCTTTTTGCAGTCGTGACGTCGCAGGCTGGCTCGGCCGGCCGCTGCAGTATATAAGGCCGAGGCGCAGCGCACGGTATTCGCTCCGTTGTTTATTCCGCTGTTCGGCCTAGGCGCGATTGCTATCTCGATGCAGATGCGACCTGTTCCGCGGTCGGCGTCAGATTTGTATTTTCATAAAAGCATACGTTCGCCGTACCTGCTCCATTTGTTTGATAAATCTGAAAAAGGAGCTGGGGCAGGTAGCAAATGGGTAACAAAACGCAGATCCAGAGGTGGAGCGAGAGCAGTGGGGTGCCGTGCCCCTTCAGAGTGTCAGCATCGACAAGTCTCGAGCTTCGTGCCAGGGAGTCATTAACAGCACTCAAATCGGACTGCCATCTTATATTCCCAACATTATACGATGTACGGAGGAAATCTTCTGAAATACAAACCGTTAACGGAAGAAAATGAGGGAAGGTTCAACAGTGAAGTGAGACAATGTTATGTACATATCATTTTGTACGCCTGTTATCAGAATTTGCTTAAGGTACCTATTATACACTGGCGGAAATAGGAAGTGTTACTCCGTGAAGAACCATCCCAGTTTTTTTCAAAGAGATGTGCATAACACGATAGGTAATTACTGTTTACTTTATCATTCCATCTGGAACTGGTGCACATTATCAACATCAGTACTAGATGTCACTTCCACAGGAACAAATACACTCCTTTATATCTTGCGGTATGGTAACAATAAGCTTTCGAATGTCAACTTCAAGAATTTTTGCCATGTCTGACATCCTGTGTCTGTTAGTGAATACTGCTAGTTACAGGATGGTATAAAACAATACGAAGTCTTTCCACTGCATTTTGTATAAAGTGATCAATCAGAGA